>NW_007253018.1:0-6697 GCF_000164805.1 Carlito syrichta
GGCAATCCACTCACCTCAGCCTCCCAAGGTGCGGGATTACAGGCTGAGCCACCAAGCTTGACTGTGGCTATTCTTTTTGATAAACTTGTTTTGGAGGCTTCATACTAGAGTGATGAATCAATTTTTCTCCACAAACGCAGTAATAGAATATTCTGGGTTTGCTCCGTACTTAATTTTACCAGTGGATTTTAGACCTTGGCAAGTTTTCTTGTGCACGCTATTGGGGTTTTTTTCTTTCAGACAAAAAAATAAAAAATTAATTTGAATTTTCTGCAAGACGGGTTTGGTGGTGGTGAATTCTCTCAGCTTTTGTTTGTCTGTGAAAGACTTTGCCTCTCTTTCAAAATTGAATGACAGTTTTACTAGATACAATATTTTTGGCAGCACTTTAAAACTGTTATTCTACTCTCTCCTGATTGGTATTATTTTCACCAAGAAGTCTGTTGCCAGACAAAGTAGAGCTCCTTTGTGTGTTATTTGCTTATTATCTCTCACTGCATTTAAGATTTTCTCTTTGCCCTTGACCTTTGAGAATTCAGTTATTAAACGTCTTGGAGTAGTCTTATTTGGGTTGAATCTTGCATTCCAGGTACCCTCCTGTACCTGAATATTTATATCTTTTTCAAATTTTGGGAAGTTTTCTGTTATTATTTCTTTATCTCTAACGAAGTTTTCAGTTCTGTAAATGTATTTCTCAGTTCCAAGATTTCTGCTTTTTTACTATTATTATTCCAATATCTTTGCTAAATTTCTCTGATAAATTTTTGAATTGCCATTCTGTGTTATTTTGGAGATCACTGAGTTTCCTCAAAGTTAATATTTTTAATTCTTGTTCAGAGAGCTCACAAATCATTCTCTCATTAGGGTCAGTCACAGGATTTTTTTCTGTGTCCTTTTGGGGAGGTTGTAGTTTCCAGTTTGCTGCCATTTCTTGTAGGTATACATCTATGTCTTTGCATTCATTGAAGGATTAGTTATTTGTTCTAGTTTTCTCTGTCCAGCTTGCTTTGGTTTTTATTGAACATATTTGCTTAGCTAATTTTCGCTGCTAGGTCACTGCCTCCTTTTTGAAGGCATCTTAAGCCCCAATTCCCCTTTACTCTAGTAATGAGTTGGAGCACTGCCTATCCCAAGTGGGGAAGGTCCCAAATTGACTATCCAGCAGTGTTGGAAGTCTGGCTAGGTATTTATACCCCGGGTACATGGGGACTGTGCCTGTACAACTACCCTAATTTTGTGTCTCCATTGGTAGAGTTACCAGAGCAGAATTTCCAGGCTAAGGATGGTAGTCCTGCCTTCACCATTTGTCTATGCTGGTTCTCAGGGATACATTTCCCTTCAGGACCACCATGTTAACCTGTAGGTTAAAGAAAGGATAGGCCTCCTGCCAGGAAACCTAAGAAGGTAGGGAAGCTAATTGACCACCTTGTTTTCACTTTTTCCAGTGCAGAAACTATGAACTGAAGGGAGAATTTTGTTTGTATTGTTGGTTCGTGGTAGATGTGTAAGTCCAATTCTCCTACTGTCTGCTGAGAGTATTTTCCACTTCTCTGTGCCCCAGTATGACTGTCTCATCATCATACTTGAGCTCAGGGTTGTTGCTGGTGAAAATCTCAACACTGTATTCTTTCTTTCTTTCTTTCTTTCTTTCTTTCTTTCTTTCTGAGAGTAGAGGAGGTGGGAGTGGGTTAGGCAGTGGACAGAAAAGTCAGCTTCCTTTTATGCCATCATTTTGGAAGCAGAACTCCCAACTCCTTTTCATGATTAGCAAGCCAGAAATATAAGGCAACTTTCATAATATGCTAGACTATCTATCAAAATTCCCCAAAGCTAACAAATGGTAAAATATTGAACAGTTTCTCCTCGAAGTAAAAAATAAGACAAACACTACCATCACTATCTGTATTCAGTCTTGTTGTAGATAAATTGGCAAGAGTAATAAGGAAATAAGAGTAATAAAAGACTTCAAAATTGTAAAGAAAGAAATAGAACTACCATTGTAGCATGATTGTGTACTTAGAAAATCATAAATTATCTATGTAGTATTAAAATTCATACGTGAATTCATTAAGACACTGGTTAATACAAAGTCAATGTATAAAATCAATTGAGTTTATGCATGCTAGCAACAAAAAAGACAAACCAATTTTTAAAATGGGTCAAAGTCTTGAATAGAATCTCTCCAAAGAAGGTATACAAATGACCAAAAAACACATGAAAAGATGTTCAACCTCATTATTCTCTAGGAAAATGCAAATCAAATTCCACTACTTTACATAAACCACAAAGTTATGAAAACAGGGATTTAAACAGATACTCATATACCAGTATCCTACTGCAGGACTTCTTTGTTCTCAGGTGCCTTCACTAGACCCAGCCAGTCACTCCTAAGAGCATACACTTAGCTCAAGTGGCCAGGAATCTGTTCCCCAAATTCAGGATCCTAGATGAAGAGAATTCTCACTCAGGGGTTCAAAGAGGCAGTACCAGGACAATGTATTGTGTTAGGAGGGACTTTTGCTCACAACTGATTAAATCTAAGTCAAAAACCTTTTGCCAACTGGGCTCAGTGGCTCATCCTGTAATCCCACCCTTTGGGAGGCTGAGGTGAGTGGATTGCCTTAGCCCACGGGTTCGAGACCCACCTGGGCAACTTGGAAAGACCTCATTCTACAATAAATTAAAAAATCAGCTGGACATGGTAGCTCATGCCTGTAATTCCAGCTACTTGGAAGCTGAGGTGGAAGGATCACTGGAGCCCAGCAGGTAGAGGCTGCGGTGGCTGGGAGTGGCCACTGCACTCTAGTCAGGTAACAGAGTGAGACTCCAACTCAAAATAAATAAATAAATAAAAGCTTTTGCCAAAAAGGAGACTTTTTTAGCTTACTTAATAGACAGTATTAAAGGCAGGGAGGCAGCCCCTTCAGGTCCTCTCCCACTGTGGGAGCTTTTCTGTCCTCTTAATAAATCCTGCTTTCTCAAAAAAAAAAAATACAGGGATGGTATCAAATGTGACTGTATCCAGACACTTAAGCTAAGTAATTGGGTCTGTTTCTCTTTCTTTCTTCAACTTTTATTTCTGCTTTTCTATTTGATTAACTTCATTATCAGATTGGCTGCCCTAAATGGGAGGAAAGATAGTTACTGGTAGCTCAAGTATGACTCTTGATTTCAGGGGAAGAGAAACCCTCTTTTGCCTAAAAGAATGAACTCTGTGGAAAGCAGTGTGGTGATTCCTAAAAGCGCTAAAAATTGACCTTCCATATGGCCCTGCAATCCCCCTACTGGGAATATACCAGGAAGAGCACAAATCACTCTATAAAAAAGATACCTGCACACGTATGTTTATCGCAGCATTGTTCACAATAGCAAGAACCTGGAAACAACCATGCTGCCCATCAAAAGAGGACTGGATTAAAAAAATGTGGTACATATACATGATAGAATACCACGCAGCCATAAAAAAGAACAAAATCATGAATTTCGCTGCAACCTGGATGGAACTAGAGTCTATAATACTGAGTGACCTCTCACAAAAACAAAAATCCGAATATCACATGTTCTCACTCATATAATGGACCTTGAACATCCAATGCAATACTATGAGAAAATGACTGATGGTACTGGGAAACTATGGGGGGGAGGGGGATGGGATTAACAGTAGCAAATATCTGTCGGGGAATGGGAAAACACTTCTTATCTACAGGGTGCCTGAATGAAACGTCATTGTACACCTAACCCTTAACTGTACCCCACAAAACCATAATAAAAAATACTGACTAATGAAGAAAAAAAGAATGAATGAAACATCAGGGAAGACTTGGACCAGTCAACTTGGTGCCTTGTGATCTTCCCAATCACTCACTGCCTAGGTTGATGGGGTTACTCTGATTGGCTGCCTCAGTCACATGTTTCCTGCTGGGACCAGTTGGGAAAGAAAGTCTGCAATTGTAGTTATTGGTCTGAGTTTTCCATGGGAGAGGTTCTGTTACCTGAGGCAAAGGTGTGGGAATGCTGAAGTATAAAGATGACTGAAGTCAGAAAGTTGTACTCCAAACAGCAGAATCAGCTCTACAGCTGCAGGGAAACCTCTGGATGTGTGTGCATGCAGAGCTGCTTATGCTCTGCCCTGCAGCTGACTTTCCAGTGATGGCCAGGGCGATGGCCAAAGGCGGGCATATTCCAGGCCAGGACAGGGACAGGAGGAGGTTTCCAGGGTGGGAAGCATTCCTTGTTTGGCATAACATGTGGCAATGAGCATAACAGTAGCACACAGATGCTCACTGCAGTCCAAATACTGGCTACTTCATCACCCTCAGCTCCTCTCTGCTGCTTTTTATTTTTTAAATTGTGTTGAGCAAGAAGCCTTTTTCTTCCCTACAAAATGACCCGCTGGCAGAAGTAGTGAGCAGAGTAGACATGCTAGAGATTCAGTATAAAAGATGGAAAAGGGGGTTACTTACACATCCCACAGCAAAAAACTCAAGATACCTGTCCTCTGTTCAGTAAGGCAGTCACTGGTCACATGCAACTATTTGTCTACTTAAAATTAGTTGCACATAAAAATTTAGTTACTCGATCTCACTAGCTATGTTTGAAGTTCCCCACAATCCCATGTGGCTCCTGGTCACTGTACTGGACCATGCAGACATAGAATACTGACCATCATCACAGAAGCTTCCACTGGTCAAGCCTACTGCAGCTGTTCCTAATATCTGAGTTGCTTCCCAGTCTTGGACTCTGTTCCCTCAGATCCTTCCTCATGGTGGGCCCACACTCCTTAGCTCTTTCTTCACGTTTCCCTGCTTCCTTCTTCTACTACCTTCCTCTTTTCTGTCTCAGAGAAACTACTTCTGGCTTCATTTCAAACCCCCAGACTCATGCTTTCAAGCCCACTATGGGGCTCAGGCAGAGAAAGTATTTAAAAACATAAAAACTCTCATATGTGTTAACCTGCAGAGCTTTATATATAATATAGTGTATACACACACACATATATAACTTACAGTTTATATAATCTTCTAAGATCTCAGAAGATGTAAGATCTTTTGTGTAATCTAAATCCTTGTGTGGCAGACAGTGTGGGTATGTGCCCATCATGCAGATTGGAGTTAGGTTCATGATAACTCCTTTGTTCATATGGCAGCTATTTTGTAGTACTTTCTGTGTGCCGGGCAGGTCTGGTCAGACTGGTCCAGGATCCAGGCTAAATATGGGCCCAGCAGATGAGAGGGAGAGAAGATTCTGTTGTAGTCTTTCCAGGTGCAGGCTGTGAGGCTGGTCACTGAAGGCAAAGCCCCCAGAATCCCTCAGCCTGAGGAAGGAGCCAACTATGAGGAGATTCAAAAGAAAGAGACAGCCAAATTGAGTGCTGGGGCCTTGCCCACCTGAAGCCTACCTGTGAGAAAACTAGGGGTGCAGAGTGTGGCCTGGGGAAGCCAGGGTTTGGCCTGGACAGGGCAGGTTGTAATGTTTGAGACCAGAATCAATGGCAGCCCAGGTTGAGGATGCATCAACAGAGCAGTGAAGAAGGAGGCCCATGGCACCTGAAAGGCCAGGAACAGGGTCCATTGCTGTTGTCTCCTGTTCCTCTTTTGGACAGTGGGTAGGCAGAGTCCTCAAGGAGAGAGAAGAGCTTTGTGGGGGTGGGGGGAGTTGGGGGGAGTGGTAGAGGAGTGGCAGACAATCAGTTGTGGTGTTGGCAGTCTCCAAAATGAGGTATAAGAGACAATTCAGTCCCCAATGAGGTGATAGTAATCAAAAGAGCCTTGGAGGGCCTGTGGGCTGTGTCTCTCTGCAGAGATCTCCATGGGCCAGTAGGCAAGAAGAAAACTTGGCTTGAGTCCTATGGGACAGTCCTGAACACTTTGTGCTGGGGACTCAATGTAGGGCCTTGGCCATCTTGACAGCAACAGAACATTGTCTTACCCAGACCATTCTGAAATCTGCTTACCCCATGAGAGACTGAGAATCAGAGAGCACCAATAACTTGGGGCACCAGCTCAGTGACTCAGACCAAAGCCCAAGAGGAAGTTAGGTTTACCACCTACCTTACCCAGGCTCAGTCCACCGGCCAGGAGTCTTCAGAGAAGAGACAAGCTGTGTGTACATGTCCTATTCACCACAGACCAACTGGGATCAGCCAGCAGAGGCCGTTCACAACTGGATCCATGGGAATGACAAGATGCCAGGGGACTGGACAGAGGCCTGTAGACAAGTGTGTTCGTGTGTGGCTGGAATTCAGCTGGGTTCATCGGTGTGCCCCACTAGCTGCAAAACTATCCTATGTTTGAACTGACTGGTAAATAGCCACTGCCCTGCCCCCACCCCCACTCAAATGTCCTGTAAATATTTCAGTCCCTCCCCATGGTGGACCTATACACCATGCAGTCACTAAAGGGTCGATGTCCAATGACACTGGAGGCCTCCAGCTCCCCTGCAGCAGCTCTGAAGCCCAGTTGTGTTGATTGTGAAATATTTTGAGTCTTATCCATGGACTTGTGAAGAACACAAGCTGACTCCAACCTGGAGTCATGCTTAGGGCCAGGATGACCATGGGCAAGCCAGATGCTGAAAATGGGGAGCCCTGAACTCACAGATTCCAGTGATGTGCCAGGGGGTGACAGAACCATATAAAACAGTCTTTGTCCAAACCTTAAGGCCAGTCTCATATTCCACACAGCCCCAGACTGTGCAA
>NW_007253018.1:6936-9224 GCF_000164805.1 Carlito syrichta
CTCCCCTCAACAGGAGCTGATTTTTTTTAACTTGACACTGAACCCTTGAGGCCTGGTATACGAGGGAGAAGCTTTGCCTATCCCAGGATCCCATTGGCCAAGGGTGGTCATCAAAGTAGGACTCCTCCACTTTGGGAATGATGACAGAATGGTAAGGGGGCTGCTGTGGATCACTCGCCTCCACCGTGGGCTCAAGGACCCCCACACTCCTGTCCTTGGGCCCAGGCTCCACAGGATGACCTCACGGTGCTCCAGGGGAGCAGGGGAAAAGCCTGGATTAGTTCCTGACCATGGAAGCAGGAATGAGCACAGGTTGTCTGGGGTGACTCAGCCCCTTCTCTGTTCTAGAGAGGCTGGGGCTCCTTGTTCTTTCTGATCCGGCACCTTTCTCAGAGCTAGGTGCCCTGTGTGAGTCTCAGGCATCCTGGAATCACAGGGAACCCCTGTCAGGGATCCCAGGCTTCAACCTTGTTTTAGTCTGTCAGAGTGTCTAAGCCCCCCTGAAGCCTCCGTGCCTCAGTTTCCTTCTCTTTGATCAAAGATGCCATAGTGGTTCAATACTTGCAGAATACTATGCATTATCATGCTTTCATTAGTATCAGCAGACTCTGTAAATCCAGATAGCAACTAACACTGATGGAGTGTTTTTCATGTGCCAAGCACTGTTTTAAAACAATCTGTATGTATTAAATGTAATCTTGCCAACAACCCTATGAGATATGTATTAATACTACACCCATTTTATAAAGGAGAAAACTGAATGCATATTTAAATAACTTGCCCAAGTTTACTTAGCATAGTCTGTGGCAGACCTGGGATTCAAGCCCCACAATCCTGGCTCCAAGAATTCTGGATCCTTACACTCCATGGCTTCTTCTCATGTTGGAACTGAGGTTGAGGACAGAAGGAAAAGCAGGGAGTCTCCCAGCACTTTAGCCACCCTACCACTGCCAGCTAATTTTTTGACTTATTGTAGAGATGTTGTCTTGCCAATTTTCCTAGACTGGTCTTGAGCCCATGGGCTCAGGCAATCCCCTCACTTCAGCCTCCCAAAGTGCTGGGATCACAGGCTGAGCCACTGAGCATGGCCAAAAAAAAAAAAAAAACTTATTCATTCCAAAAATATTCCTGGAGCAGGTGCCATGACTCCATGTCTGTCCTGGAATTCCAGGGCCAACTGGACAGAAAGCCCTGGAGCTCATAGCTGAGTGGGTCTCAGGGATGCAATGGGGCCATCCGTCCATGGACCTGTGACTGAGTCAAAAGGTACTACCTCACGACAGCTGCAACTGTGTGCTGCATATGTAAAGAGGGAATAACAAAACACTCCTCAGTGGAGGTTGTGACTGGTAGAAGAGATAGCATATGTGAAAACATCAAGTTTAGTAGCTGGCATATACTAAGCACTCAAAATGCATCGACAAGGAGTTCGAGTTACCATGAGACAGGCAGATGTTTCTAGAACATGTACGTAGACAGAGTTGCAAACACCCCAGGAAGAGGAGTGTGTTTGTTTTCATCGTGACAATTCTGTGAAGTAGGTGCTGTTATTACCTTCATATCCCAAATGAGGAATGAGAGGTGAAGCCCAGCTAATGAGGGGTCGCACTGGGCTGCAGTCCGAGGAGCAGGCTGGGTCCTGGCCTCCATCACCACACCACATGACCTGCCAGGGTTCCACTAGGATCATTGTAATTTGCCTCTTGCTGAAAGCTGAGCTGGACCTCTGGGACATGTGATCTGGAGGCCAGTGGAGTCAGGGGAACATGGACAGAATGAGGAGAGGCCCGTCTGGGGCTGTGTGACTCCTCAGTGTTTGTAGAGAGGGCTCAACCAAACTTGGCAAGGGCCTACTGTGGTCCAGGCCAGACAATGGGCAACAACCCTCCCTCACATCCTACTGAGCCAGGTCAGGTGGGGTGCTTCATGTGGCATGAATGTTGCCCTTGCTGTCTCTTGCTGTAGTCTAAGCAATCTGCCTGCCTCACACACAGAAGCTGACACAGCTGCTGTTGTCACTGAGAGGCTGCTTGCATTTCCAAGGCTTGCCAAGGAGGGGGCTGTGATCTGGAGGAAGCTGAGTAGCCTCAGGGTGCATGTGGTGACCAGTCTGCCCCTCACAGGTTCCTCTCCCATCTGATAAAGGCTGTGTTTCTCATGGGTGCTTCCCAGTGACAGACAACTGGTGGCCCAGGCCCTATTATCTAAGGAGGGTAACTCTGACAGCTGAGTGGTCAGTGAAGGTTTTGTGGAAGCAGTGACACAGCAGCTGGGCCCTGAAGGATGCC
>NW_007253019.1:0-4862 GCF_000164805.1 Carlito syrichta
GCTCCCCGGCCGGGTGCCGCCGCCGCCACGCTGTGCAGGCGCGCCGCGAGCCCGCACCGAAATTGCTGGGTGACACTTAACTTTCTGCGTCCCGTGCCGTTGGCTGTGGGTGATATCACCGCCTCGGTGTCGGGTTTCTCCGCCCCTTCTCTCCTGGCGCCCCTCCCCCGACTCTTCTCGCCACTTTGTTTTGCTGAGTTTCTCCACCTCTTTTTTTTTTTTTTTTTTTTTTGCTAGTTCTAAAAAAACGACGCGGGGACGTTATACAATCGCGTTGTTTGTATCATGAGATGGGATGATTTGGTAACAGCGAAGACTGGCAAATACTCTTTAGCCTACTTATTTATTTGGCGTCGTGATGTTTTGCAACCTTGTGTGGCATTATTCCAGAATATTTTCAACCAAGCACGCAGGCACATAATTTTTAGCTGTTGGTTTCGGTCTAATTTGTAGAAACATAAGTTTTCACAGACGACACAGAAAAAAGAAAGCGGCAGTACCACGGAGGCCTCAGGAGACACAATCCTTGCCACGCGGGGAGGAATCTATGTTAATGCTTTCATAAACATAACTCCTTCTGCAGTGCTCCTGAGCGTAGGGTGGGATTCAGCAGGGTAATGTTCTGAATTATCTAAAAAGGTATCTAATCTAATGTAAATATTAAAACTTCTCATTTCTTCACCCAGCTTTAAAGCCAATCAAAAAGTGTGTGTTTTTGATAACTTCGGAAAATGTTCACAGTGTTGTGAACTCAGCTCTTTATCTCTCTAGTAAACAAAGCCCACGTTTGGGGGCCTCATAACATTGATTGAGTTGATCCGCAGGAAACCTTCTTAGCATTTAAAAGTTGTTAACTTCTTGTACCTCCGTGGTATGGAAGATGAAGGAAAAACTCTCTTCTCAAACGGTCGGGGCCTGCTCTCATTCTTCCAAGTTTACTTTTACTTGTAAACGTTGACTACAAGCCCTTGATGACAGATGGCACTCTCCGAGTTAAACCACGGTGCCCCTTGAAGCTACTTAAGAGCACAGGATCCGTGGCCCTCTGACTCCTTTGCGGAATGTGAACAAGTGTCTTAGACCTGCATCAGTGTTTTCAGAGACTGTCCGCCGGACCCCAAGCGGCGAAGTGTACTTACACAGACAGGGGAGGCTCCGTTATATAGGGTGACCACAAACATTCTTGTCCCAAATCGGGATCCCCTTGGGAATGAGAAGGGCGCACTATTGATAATGGCGCCGTGACAACTGGCTTCTGCCTTGAGCATCTGGGGCAGCCTGGGACACACGGCCCCTCAGTACTGTCAGCCTGGGACACACGGTACCTACGAGTAAACAGTTGGAGAGGCACAGAATCGCTAAAAGCCCCTAGAAGCATCTCGGGCTCTGACTTGCATGTGACTTCAGGTCCTGGAGCGTGTGTGTGTGTGTGTGTGTGTGTGTGTGTGTGTGTGAACATGCAGTCGACTGCACCCCTGCTCAGACTGCCTGCAGCCGGCCTTGGTCTCGTGCTGTTTGACTTCACATGGGACACTTCCAGGAGGGACTGCTAGACACTGTGTACGATCTTTTCCCAAAGAAAAGCTAGGCTGCAGATCTCGGTGTTTAAGTACCCACTCGTCTGCCTCCTTCCATAAACAGAGTCTCTGTTCTCAGTCGTCTCTGGGTGTCATAGCTATTATTATCGTCGCTATAATTGTTTAGCTCTTATTAAGTGCAGGCTCTGTGCTAAGTGTTTCACAGACATGACCCATTCAGTCTTAGGCGGTGGGGACTAATATTACCCCGATTTACAGAGGCAGGAACTGAAACGTAAGGAAGTTAAGAACTAAATCAAGGACAGACCCTCAGTGACCCGGAGCGGTGTGGGGGGGGAGACGGGCCTGGGCTTCCAGAGTCCCCCGCCACCAGACTAGAATGTCTCCCTGTTTTTTATTTTTAATGAGTTTGCCAGTCAGGTCTATGAAGTACTTGGTAACCGCGACAGTTAAATATTATGTCAGTGACATTCTTTTTCAGTCGAACTCTGTAGAAGTCTCAGAAAAATGTATTTGGAGGAAAAGAATTTCACTTACGGCCTCTGCAGCAGACATCTTTTCCTTCTTTTTCTCCCTTCTTAGAAATTTACTCTGGGGAAGAAATTGATCTCTTAGGACTTGAGGTTTTTTGAGTCGGAGTTTCACTCTGTCATCCAGGCCAGAGTGCAGTAGCACGATCACGGCTCATTGCAGCCTTAACCTTCTTGGGCTCAGGGGATCCTTCTGCCTCAGCCTCCTGAGTAGCTGGGACTACAGGCATGTGCCATCATTCTCAGGTAATTTTTTCATTTTTTGTAGAGACAAGGTCTCGATGTGTTGCCCAGGCTGGTCTCCCCACTCCTGGGCTTAAGTAATTCTCCCACCTCAGGCTCCCAAAGCACTGGGATTACAGGCATGAGCCACCATTGTGCCTGGCCAGGACTTGTTTTGTGATCCATATGCATTTTGATTCTCTCCCAGGGGGGAATTTGTAGCTCAGGGAAGTTCTTTTTTTTTTTTTTTTTTTTTGAGTTCTCTGTCATCCAGGCTGGAGTGCAGTGGCATGCTCGCCGCCACCGTAGCCTTGGCTTGCTGGGCTCAGGCAGGCCACCTCAGCCTTCCAAGTAGCTGGAACTACAGGTGCGCACCACCGTGCCCTGCTAATTTTTTGATTTATTGTACAGACGAGTTTTCACCAAGTTGTCCAGGCTGGTCTTGAATCTCTGGATTCAGGCAGTCCTCTAGCCTCCATCTCCCAAAATGCTGGGACTACAGGCATGAGCCACCACGCCTGGCTCTCAGGGAAAATTCTAAATGCAAGGAGAATGCATTCCGAGGCGGGGAGGAGGGAGGGTGTGTCAGGAGGCAGTGCTCTGTGTATGTGTCTGCTGTGCTCCTGTGGGAAGCCAGCAAGCCCTGGGTCTCAGAGGTTGCCATTGCCACCTGAGCTCTGGTGTAGCTTTTGAAAAACACTTTGGTTCTGTGGAGAGTGATGTTTACTTTTCCAGTGTTATTCTTCAGGGCATTTGGAAACAGAAATGTTTATTACAGTATCTGCTTCTCTGTCTACCCGTAGATACTAAGATGGCTAATGTGGTCCCTAATATCATTTCAAATACATATGTCATATCTATACAGATGAATTGCGGTAGTTGAGAGAGAGAGAGGGAGAGAGAGACGGAGAGAGAGAGAGAGAGAGAGAGGGAGAGAGAGAGGGAGAGAGGGAGGGAGAGAGAGACTGACTTCCAGCTTGGGGAAGTCTACGGGGAAATGTCTCCCAGAAGAGGTGGCAGAGAGTTGAGCCAAGGTGGCAGGGGATATCTGTGAGTAAAGACATACAGGCGTGGAGTGATGCCGGCACAGCCAGAGAACGACCCCTCGATTCTCCTGCAGCCCACAGCTTTTTGGTTTGGGTTTTTTGAGTCAGATCTCACTCTGCTGTCCAGGCTGGAGTGCAGTAGCACGATCACAGCCCACCGCAGCCTCACTCCTGGCCTCAGGCGATCCTTCCTCCTCAGTCTCCCAAGCCTGGCTAATTTTTGTTGTTGCTATATTTGTCTGGAGCTCCTGGCCTCAAGTGATCCTCCCGCCTCGGCATCCCAAAGTGCTGGCATGAGCACCAGGCCCGGCCAACAGGGAGTCTAGAAGGAGAAGAGTGGGGGGTGAGGCAGGGAGAGGAGGCTGAGCTCTGGAAGCCACAACACCCGGGAGTCTTTAGTGAGGAATGACAGGGTTAGAGCTGTGGCCTGGGAAGAGGAACAGGTCACAACAGAAAGGCCTAGAAACACTGAGGAAGCATGCTCAAAGAGGAAATATTGGAGGAAGAGGCCAGAATGAAAACGAGCAGCCCAGGGTCCCACTGGCCCAAGCCCTCAAGATATTAAGAATGTTTTTAATCCACAGCCCCCTGGTATCATATCCTGCCTGTCTCTAACAAAATTACCATGCTCTCTATCTAGTGAAAATGCATGCTAAGTGTACTGGTGCCAGTTTTTCTGTGTGAGCCAAACATTAAAAATTATGACCCTCTTGACAAGGCGCTATGGCTCAAGCCTGTAATCCCAGCACTTTGGGAGGCCAAGGAGAGAAGATTGCCTGAACTCAGGGATTCAAGACCAGCCTGGGCAACTTGGCGAAACCTTGTCTCTACAATAAATCAAAAAATTAGGCCGGGCTCACTGGCTCAGCCTGTAATCCCAGCACTTTGGGAGGCCGAGGCAAGTGGATTGCCTGAGCCCTGGGTTTGAGACACACCTGGGCAACTTGGCGAGACCTTATCTTTTTTTTTTTGTTGAGTTGGAGTCTCACTCTGTCACCCAGACTGGAGTGCAGTGGCCGCTCCCGGCCACCACAGCCTCGACCTGCTGGGCTCCGGCGATCCTACCGCCTCAGCCTTCCAAGGAGCTGGAACTACAGGTGCACGCTACCATGCCCAGCTAATTTTTTTTATTTATTATAGAGATGAGGTCTCATCAAGTTGCCCCCTTCTTAATGCACAAGATCACCTGAGCGCTGGCCATCATTAGGTAGCTCTCCTCTGTCCCTTTCTCTCCCAAGAGATTAAGAAGTTGATGGGTGTTCTCTTCATTGTCCTGTTGAAAGAGGCACTGAGGACCTGGCACTGTGGCTCACACCTGTAATCTCGGCACTTTGAGAGGCCAAGGCAGGAAGATTGCTTGAGGCTGGGAGTTCAAAACCAGCCTGGGAAATATATTGAGACCCCTGCCTCTACGCAAAAATAAAATAAAGACTAACTGGGTGTGGTGGTGTGCACCTGTAGTCCCAGCATTTTGGGAGGCTGAAGCAAGACGATTGTTTGGGAGTTCAAGTCTGCAGTGAGCTATG
>NW_007253019.1:4882-9437 GCF_000164805.1 Carlito syrichta
GCACTGAAGAGAGGCCTGGCTCTTATCAGTTTCAGGAAAAAGCTCCCTCAGAGATAGCTCCAGGGAAAACTTTAACTTTCTATCTGCTGGGTAGATAATGCTCTTGAGAACAAAATGAAAAAGTAGACTTGGGAACTGATCCTCCCCCCCCCTTTCTCTAACTTGTGTAAATATTGAGGGTCATGCTGTGGATGGATCCATGGCACATTAGCTGGGACAGCATTAGAATCAGGGAGCAGGCATTCCAGTTCACTGTGCCTGTTGTTGGGGCCTGGTATTCACCCTCTGCTTAGTGGGAACTGGCCTGGAAGGCTGCCGGCTGACTTGGCGCATTTTACAAATTGACCTCAGCCAGAGCCAGGAGGACTAGTTAGGTAACACCAAGAAGGGATAGGAATTTGCAACCAGGATAGGCTGTTGAAAATCTTGGTGGCTTTTTTTTTTTTAATTGAGGTTTTACTCTGTTACCCAGGTTGGAGTGCAGTGGCATGATCATGGCCCACTGCAGTCTCGACCTATTGAGCTCCGGCAATCCTCCTGCCTCAGCCTCCTGAGTCGCTGGGACTACAGGTGTGTGCCACCAGGGCCTCTCATTTTTTGATTTTTTTGTAGAGACGTGGTCTCGCTATGCTGTCCAGGCTGGTTTTGAACTTCTGGGCTCAAGCGATTCTCCTGACCCAGCCTCCCAAAGTGCTGGGATTACAGGCCTGAGCCACTGTGCTCTGCAGAGGTTTACATTTGATAACAGAAAAGCGTGTAATCCAAGGCCAGGACGTAGTAGGTTTGTAAACTTTTTTTTTTTCATCTCTTTATCTCAGTACCCTCTGCATCAAATCAACCCGACTTGACAAAAATATTACATGATCTTATTGTCCAAAGATTACACTATCTTATTGGCATTTGAAAGAGTTATACTAGAGGGCAGCCCCTTCAGGTCGCCTCCCGCTGTGGGAGCTTTTCTGTCTTCTCAATAAATCCTACTTTCTATAAAAAAGAGAGAGAGAGAGAGAGAGAGAGAGAGAGTTATACCAAAATCTCTTCTAGTGCTAATATTAAAAGGAGATGTGAGAGCCCAGCAACCGAATCTCTTCTTTTTCCTACAGAAATCTCTTTGTTATTGTTTTGGTGTTGAACTGCTAGTGGCTAAGCATGGTGTCTCACGCCTATAATGCTGGGAGGCCGAGGCAACATACCAAGACCTTGTCTCTACAAAAATAAAATTAGCCAGGTGTGGTGGTGGCACACACCACTTGGGAGGTAGAGGCAAAAGAATTGCCTGAGCCCAGGAGTTTGAGGCTGCCGTGAGCCATGATCATGCCCTGGGTGACAGAGTGTGACCCAGACTTAAAAAAAAAAAAGTCCTTCTGCTAGGAAAACGACTCTGGGCTAGTAAATATTCAGGGTGGGAAATCTTTGATGATCCTAACCCTTGATTTCTAGTTCCTTTCACCGATCACATTCTAAGGATGAGAAGAAAACAAAACAAGCCAAGAAGGGGATTCTGCTGGGATCTAATGGAAGATTTCAGAGCTCTGTCACAACAAGCAACTTAAAAACCTTTATGTGGCAGGGAAGGGACACATGTCCAAGCATCCCCTTCTTAATGCACAAGATCACCTGAGCGCTGGCCATCATTAGGTAGCTCTCCTCTGTCCCTTTCTCTCCCAAGAGATTAAGAAGTTGATGGGTGTTCTCTTCATTGTCCTGTTGAAAGAGGCACTGAGGACCTGGCACTGTGGCTCACACCTGTAATCTCGGCACTTTGAGAGGCCAAGGCAGGAAGATTGCTTGAGGCTGGGAGTTCAAAACCAGCCTGGGAAATATATTGAGACCCCTGCCTCTACGCAAAAATAAAATAAAGACTAACTGGGTGTGGTGGTGTGCACCTGTAGTCCCAGCATTTTGGGAGGCTGAAGCAAGACGATTGTTTGGGAGTTCAAGTCTGCAGTGAGCTATGATTACGCCACTGTACTCCAGCTTGGGTGACAGAGTGAGACTCTATCTCTAAAAAAGAAGGAAGGAGTCACTGAAAAATTATCCTTCGTGGAGTGGGTTGATATTTTTGCCACATTCTCATTTGGGATCAGTACTGTCCTCTAAGTGCTTATGGTGTGTTATGTGACACTTCCAATTCTGTCTAATATCTAAATTTTATTGCTGAGCGTGCACCTTCCCTGTTCTATTCAGAAATAGGACAGGGCTGAAGGAAGTTAGAAGTTAATTTGCATTGGACATTCTTTTCCCTTCATGTCTAAGTTAATTTCTCTTGATCTAAAGTGAAATAACAAATTTTGTCACACATTAACATTTTAAAGTCGGAGATGTCCGAACTGTTTTCTGTGAGGAAAACATTTTAACAAACTAGTAAATACTCTAGTATGCGGCTAAACCGATTCTTCAAATATTTATACCTAAATCAAAAGTAGGACGCTGAATTCATAGGAATGTTAATGCCTAAATTTAACTTGATCCCACCAACATTTCGTTTGTTTTTGTTTCGTTTTTGAGTTGGAGTCTCACTCTGTCACCTAGGCTGGAGTGCGGTAGTACACTCACGGCCTCGACCTGCTGGGCTCAGGCGATCCTTCTGCCTCAGCCTTCTAAGTAGCTGGAACTACAAGCACACACCACCATGCCCAGCTAATTTTTTGATTTATCGTAAAGATAAGGTCTCACCATATTGCCCAGGCTAGTCTAGAACCCGCGGGCTCAGGCAGTCCTCTCGTCTCGGCCTCCCAAAGTGCTGGGATTATAGGCTTGAGCCATTGAGCCCGGCCCCCACCAACATTTCTTAAAAGAAAGCTTTTAACTACACACTGAGTGATTTTTATTTTTATATTTAATCTGTTTTTTTGAGTTGGAGTCCCACTCTGTTGCCTAGGCTGGAGTGCAGTGGCACTTTCACGGCCGCCGCAGTCTCGACCTGCTGGCCTCAGGCGATCCTTCTACCTCAGCCTTCCAAGTAGCTGGAACTACAAGCACATGTCTCAACACCTGGCTAATTTTTTGATTTATTGTAGAGATAAGGTCTTGCTATGTTGCCCAGGCTGGTCTTGAACCCCTGAGCTCAGGCAATCCTCTCGCTTCTGCCTATCAAAGTGCTGGGATTACAGGTCTAAGCTGTCACGTCCTGGCAACTAGAGTGGTTTTTAAATGAAAAAAAAAAAGTAAATTTTATTTCCATGAGGAAAATGTCATCAGAAAATAATTGCTCAGATCATTTCATGGGACTCAAGTGTCATTGAATTATGTCACGTGCAGTTAGTTTTTGAGAGAGAGCAAAGCAATTATGTCCTTGTTCCCTCCTGACCATTAATTTCCTGGTCCTTGTAGAAAAAAATGTGTATAAAAGGAAGAGAACCATAGCAATTGTGATTTATTTAAATAGGTATGTTTCATTATAAGATGTTCTAGGTAACCCATTCTATACAGAGTCAGCTGCAGCAATAAAACGTTATATTTGTTTGCTGGTTATTGTGTGTTACATAATCGATTAACATAAATAAAGAACATTTTTATTCTTTTTTTTTTTTTTTTGAGTTGGAGTCTCACTCCGTCACCCAGACTGGAGCGCAGTGGCCGCTCCCGGCCACCGCAACCTCGAGCTGGAGAGCTCTGGCGATCCTTCCACCTCGGCCTTCCGAGTAGCCGGAATTACAGGCACGCGCTACCAGGCCCGGCTGATTTTTTTATTTATAGTGGAGATGAGGTCTCGTCAAGTTACCCAGGCGGGTCTCGAACCCGCGGACTCAGGCAATCCACTCACCTCAGCCTCCCAAAGTGCTGGGATTACAGGCTGAGCCACCAAGCCTGGCTCATTTTTATTCTTTATGGGAGTGTTTACTGACCATCTCTTCCAAGGGCTAACATTCGTATTTGTTTGTTTTTGAGTGGGAGTCTCACTCTCACTTATCCAGGCTGGAGTGCAGTGGCACGATCACAACACCCTGCAGCCTTGACCTCCTGGCCTCAGGCGATCCTTCTGCCTCGGCCTCCCAAGTAACTGGGATTACAGGTGCACACACCACCACGCCCAGCTTATTTTTTAATTTTGTAAAGACAAGGTCTTGCTTTGTTGCCCAGGTTGGTCTAGAACTCCTGGTCTCAAGCAGTCCTCCCGCTTTGGCCTCCCAAAGTGCTGGGATTACAGGCATGAGCCACCGTGACCAGCCAAACATTATTTTATCCTGCTAGAAGAAATTATTTTAGAAGGCTGACGCTTGCACTGCGGTAGTATGGTTTGTGTTTTCTTTTGTGTCTGTGAGCCTTCTGGAAGCCACATTTCAGTGTTTCCTGTGCCTGCGTGGGACGCAGTGTTTAATGTTTCTATACCTTTTCTATCCATGACCCAGGTTGTTAACCCAGGGAAAAGTCAGTAGAATAACTCCTGCCTTCAGTGTTACCACTGCAAAATTAACTCACCTGGATGACTGAGGAGACACCGGAAAGTGATGCCTGGGTTTTGTGAAATATGTAGATAGTGATAAAGAATCTAGGACAGCCGGGCTCGGTGGCTCAGCCTGTCATCCCGCGCCTTTGGGAGGCTGAGGTGAGT
>NW_007253019.1:9457-11015 GCF_000164805.1 Carlito syrichta
GGTGGCCGGGAGCGGCCACTGCACTCCAGTCTGGGCAACTGAGTGAGACTCCAACTCCAACTCCAAAAAAAAAAAAAGAATCTAGGGCAGGCACAGTGGCTCATGCCTGTAATCCCAGCACTGAGAGGCCAAGGCAGGAGGATTGCTTTAGCCCAGGAGTTTGAGACCAGCCTGGGAAACATAGTGAGAACTGGTCTCTACAAAAAATCAAAATATTAGTCTAGAGTACTGGCACACGCCTGTAGTCCCAGCTACTCAGGAGGCTGAGGTCGGAGGATCGCCTGAGCCCCAAGAGAGTAAAGTGGTAGATTCAAGGTTTTGTATAGGAAAGCAGTAGATTCAAGGTTAAGCTTCAGTTTAAGCTGAGAAGGACTCTGAATGCATCTGACAATAAAACCAGTGGTATAAAGATTGGGGCAGTTTTAGAGACCCGGCTATGGCCCTTGTTTGAGTATTAACTAACAGCAGTGAAATGTTCAGACTGGCAACCCTCCAAATCATACTATACAAGGATATGTAAAAATGTAAAATCAGACTGGGCACAGGGGCTCACACCTATAGTCCCAACACTTTGGGAGGCGGAGGTGAGAGGTTTGCCTGAGCCCACAGGTTCGAGACCAGCCTGGGCAACTTGGCGAGCCCTCATCTCTCCAAAAAATCAAAAAAAGTAGCCAGGCATGGTGGCATGTGCCTATAGTTCCAGGTACTTGGAAGGCTGAGACAGAAGGATCACCTGAACCCAGGAGGTAGAGGATGTGGTGTCTGTAAGCATGTGACTTTAGCCTGGTCAACCAAGTGAGACTCCAACTCAAAAAAAAAAAAAAAAAGGAAAATTATAGCACATGTTTAGCATTCTAAAATTAGATAATTTATTGCAAAGACAACATATCTGGCAATTTACTATAAAACAATGGAATCCTGACCCCATTTCGGTTAGGCATGAGGGATCAGAGCATCAAATGCAGATATGAAAAGTACTATATGGAGAGAACTTTGTCAATTGTAACATGCACTGCAGATTGTGTGTGTGTGTATGTGTGCGTGTGTGTGTGTGTGTGCGTGTGTGTGTGTGTGTGTGTGTTTGAGTGAGGGTCTCACTCAGTCACCCACACTGACATGCAGTGGCACACACACACACACCGCACCCTTGACCTCCTGGGCTCAGGCGATCCTTCTGCCTCAGCCCTCTGAGTAGCTGGAACTACAGGTGTGTGCCACCATCCCCAACCAATTTTTTGAGGTTTTTGTAGAGACGAGGTGTCATTTTGTGGCCCAGCTGATATGGAACTCCTGGGCTCAAGCGATCCTCCCGCCTCAGCCTCCCAAAGTACTGGGATTCCAGGCTTGAGATACTGTGCAGGCCTGCAGGTGATATTATGGGTGATAGCTCTCAGTTCCAAGTAGAATGCAGACTCACGGAAAGCTCGGATTCTGAACTGTGTCTGAGTCTCTGTGTGTGGACCTGCTGGTTCAGAATGTACGTGACAAGCAAGTGGGTGGGGGAGAAACTTGCACGTTCACTATCCCTCGCACCAGGGAGGGGACCCTGGCACCAGGG
>NW_007253019.1:11035-37046 GCF_000164805.1 Carlito syrichta
GGGGGGGCCAGCGTCTGAGTGATGGTTTCTCAGTAGGAATGTTAAGGTGGGATGATGAGGATTTAAGGGGGCATGTTAGGCCGGGCACGGTGGTTAAAGCTTGTAATCTAATCCCAGCACTTTGGGAGGCCGAGGTGAGAGGATTGCCTGAGCCCAGGGGTTCGAGACCAGCCTGGGCAACTTGACGAGATCTCGCCTCTACAATACACTAAAAAATTAGCCAGGCGTGGTGGCGCCACCTGTTATTCCAGCCACTTGGAAGGCTGAGGCCAAAGGATGGCCTGAGCCTGGCAGGTCGATGTCACTACACTCCAGGTGGGATGTTAATAATTTAAGGTGGAGGCCGGGCTTGATGGCTCGGCCTGTCATCCCAGCACTTTGGGAGTCTGAGGCAAGTGAATTGCCTGAGCCCATGGGTTCAAGACCAGCCCGGGCAACTTGAAGAGACCTGGTCTCTACAACATAGCAAAAAAAATTAGCCAGGCGTGATAGCGCACACTTGTAGTTCTGGCTACTTGGAAGGCTGAGGAGGAAAGATCGCTGGAGCCCAGCAGGTCAATGTTGTGGTGGCCGTGAGGATGCCACTGCACTCCAGCCTGGGTGACGGAGTGAGACTGCAACCCAAAATAACAATAATAATAATAATTTGAGGTGAAATGTTGAGAATTTAAGGTGGGGCGCTGAGGACACAGACGCTGAGGCTTGTTTTGTCCCCTTCCCCAGGGCACCTGGATGACGATGGACTACCGCACGGGTTCTGCACGGTCACCTACTCCTCCACAGACAGATTTGAAGGGAACTTTGTTCACGGAGAAAAGAACGGACGAGGGAAGTTCTACTTCTTTGATGGCAGGTAGCACTCACGATTTTGTTTTGCCTTTTTGGGAGGGGGTACCAAATTCCGTTAAGCGAAGGGATGATACCAAGGAAAGGGTTCAAATGGAGATTTTTGTGCACAATTGTTACGAAGGTAAAACTCATCCCAACTTGTGTGCACTTGTGTTGGTGACTGGGGATGTCACCGCATTGGTCATTGGCTTGGGGAGAGGTCATTGGTCTGGGGGAAGCTAGCCTATGGCTTAGTTCTTGTCTCCAGCGACCCCCGGTGTGTGCCTGTCTCAGAGATACCCCGCCATAGACTCAGGAGCTGCCGTCTTTCCTCCGTTGATTACAGCCACCCAGTTCTTTGGTGGATCCTCTCTGGTCTCTCAGTGGCACGTCTCACTGAGGCTACAAGCTGAGATGGTTTTGCCGGTGGCCAGGTTATACAGTTCCAGCAGTGACTGATTCATGCTTTCTCCCAAGTGTGGCACACATCCATCGTGCCCAGTCCGCTCTGCCAGTTGGCACAGTCTGGTTTCTTGGGATCCCTAAAGGAAGATGCTGCCATCTCGCTGGTTCTTCTGCTGGTTCAGTTTCTCAGCTTGTTTCCTCGTGAGACCAGTGAAGAAAAGACTTGGCAAAGTTTTTCAAAGTCTCGTCGTCACAGTGCAAGGAGTAAGACATGGACAGGCAGACATAGGAGGGTGGCATCTAGACCCACCATCTTCGGGATAATGGGACACCCCACACTGCTGTCAGGACCAGTGTTTTCTTTCCATGCTCTGCCACTAGGTAAAATATTTTTTGCAGTAGAGTTCATTTAGCTTTGCTCTCACCTCCTGTCTGAAGACGCTGTGAGACAGAGACTCCCCTACCTGCATGTGACAGGTGGGAATGACTGTAGGACTTTTTTCTTTCTGAAAGAGATGGGACTGCACTGCACTGGCCCAGCTTTCCGACAAGGATTTTTTTTTTTTTTTGGTCAATGTAGCACTCCGTCTTCCAGGCTGGAGTGCAGTGGCTTGATCACGGCCACTGTAGCCTCTACCTGCTGGGCTCAGGTGATCCTTCCACCTCAGCCTCCCAAGTGGCTGGGACTATAGTCACGTGCCATCATGCCTGGCTAATATTTTGATTTTTTTTTTTTTTTTTTTTTTTGGTAGAGACAAGGTCTTGCTATGTTGCCCAGGTGGTCTCGAATTCCTGGGCTCAAGCGATCATTTGCCTCAGCCTCCCAAAGTGCTGGAATTATAGGGGTGAACCGCCATGCACAGCCCCAGTAATGACTCTTAAACCATGCCAGCTTTGGAAGCAGAGTGACCGTGTGAATTTCTTAAGTATTTAGAGGAATCTAGAGCCATGAAAGGGCCATTGGGTAATACGGAAATAGACTTTGCTAAAGCAGGTTTGGGATTCTGTGAGATATAGCACCATTTACTAAACTCTGGACATTGGCAATAGGCCAACGCTTCCTAAACCTAGGAATTCTTTTGGGAAAGGAAATGTCTAAGCCAACAGCTGAAGGGTCTCAGGGACTGGCAAGTGACCCAGAATTCCTTTTCTTTTTTTTTTTTTTCTTTTTTGAGTCAAAGTCTTACTCTGTCGCCCAGGCTTGAGTGCGGTGGCACACTCACAGCCATCGTAGCCTCAACCTGCTGGGCTCAGGTGATCCTTCCACCTCAGCCTTCCAAGAAGCCTGAACTACAGGTGAACACCACCACATTCGGCTAATTTTTCGATCTATTGTAGAGTTGAAGTCTCGCCAAGTTGCCCGGGCTGGTCTCGAACCCCTGGGCTTAGGAAGTTCTCTCGCCTCTGCTTCCCTAAGTGCTGGGATAACAGGCATAAGCCTGTTATTCTTGCCTGGCCAGAATCCTCTTTCTGTAGGGGAAGTGAGTTGTTTTCTTGGGGGGAGAATGAGGGTGTTTTTGTTTTTTTATTTCCACCACATCTGAATAATTTTTTTTAACTTTTTGTAGAATTGGGGTCTTGCTATGTTGCCCAGGCTGATCTCGAACTTCTAGGCTTAAGCAATTCTCCCACCTCAGTTTTTCAAAATGCTGGGATTACAGTTGTGAGCCACCATACCTGGCTGAAATGGGTTGGTTTTTTGTTTTTGAATCAGAATCTCACTCCGTGGCCCAGACTGGAATGCAGTGCAGGCTCGTGACCACCACAGTCTCTCTGTCTCCGGGGTTCAGGCGATCCTTCCACTTCAGCCTTCCTACTAGCTGGAACTACAGGCGTGCACCACCATGCTCGGCTAATTTTTGGATTTATTGTAGAGACAAGGTCCCGCCAAGTTGCCCAGGCTGGTCTCGAACCCCTGAGTTCAGGTAATCCTCTCACCTCCGCCTCCCAGAGTGCTGGGATTACAGGCGTGAGCCACTGCCCCTGGCTAGAAATGGGTTGTTTGTTAAGATAGTAACGGTTCCTCAGGCTCTTGGTTACCGAATATAAGGAAGGGTGAGGAAAGCAATAAAAACCCACCAAGGAACTTTTGTAAAATGTCCTTTTAATTATAATTCCCAGCTGTACTTTCCCACTACCCCCAATTCCTCACCTCACCTTTTTTTAAGCAGAGCTTTGCTTACAAGCTAAAATTTGTTTTTATTTTTATTTTATTCCTTTTTTTTTGGGGGGGAGGGTCAGAGTCTCACTCTGTCGCCTGGGCTGGAGTGCAGGGGCATGCTCATGGCCACTGCAGTCTCCATCTTCTGGGCTCAGGGGATCCTTAGGCCTCAGCCTTCTAAGTAGCTGGAACCACAGGTGCACACCACCACACCCGGCTAATTTTTTTTTATTTATTGTAGAGACAAGGTCTTGCCAAGTTGCCCAGACTGGTCTCGAACTCCTGGGTTCAGGCAATCCTCTTGCCTCCGCCTCCCAAAGTGCGAGATTAGAGGTGTAAACTGCCGTGCCTGGCTTCAAATTTAAATGGTCAGATATTTTACTTACTTTCTTTTGCCCTGGTGGATATTGAGTCCCATTGAGGCCTCTTTCAAGCGGCTGGTATCAGGCTTGGCGTGGCGATTCATGCCTGTAATCCCAGCACTTTGAGAGGCTGAGGTGGGAGAATCATTTGAGGCTAGGAGTTCGAGACCAGCCTGGGCAACATAGTGAGATCTCATCTCTACGAAAAAAATCAATAAAATTAGCCAGGTGTGGTGGCACGTGACTGTACACCCAGCTACTCAGGAGGCTGAGGTGGGAGTATCATCTGAGCCCAGGAGGCCGAGGCTGTAGTGAGCCATGAGCATGCCACTGCACTCCAGCCTGGGCAACAGAGCGAGACTCCGACTCAAAAAAAAGATGTTGATATCAGTGCTTTTCTCTCTCATGACCCCTTTATCCTGTCCAGAGGGAACTTTTTCTTCCTGCTTTGTCATTTCCTCTCCAGTCTTTATATAGCTGTTTTTCTGGAGAGTGTCACTTTTGACTTCACGTTCCAAGTATTTTATTCATTCAAGTGCACGTTTATGTAAATGTCTTATTTCTCCTTCATCCCTGAGGACAGAGGCTTCCTTGAGGGCCGAATCTGTGTCTATTACATTTTTATGCTTCATGGCATTTCCCCTTAATTTGATACCAAAAAAAAAAGTCCTTGCTGACTGGGGAGCGAAGCTGAAAGAGAGGATAGAATTCACCCAGTCACTGCCTCCAACACACACACACTCACGCTTTAAACCTGGTGGTTTGATGATGATAACCAGGAATGCGTTGACTCTCTGGGGAACTGATTGAATTTGCTGTCAGTTACCTGCGTGGTTCACAGTCTAATTCACAGTGAGGGGTTGGACTGAACTTCTGATCAGGACACTAAGCATAAGCTACAGGTTAGCACCGAGATGCTGAGCCCTCAGCCCTACGAGTCAATAGCCAAGTGGGAACCAATACTTCTGGAGTACCTCCCTTCCTGAATCAAGCTGGTCACTTCTGGCCCTACGCAGCTCTGGCCACTAACTCTAGTGTGACCTACCAATGCAATAATTTGCATGTGTGTCATGACTGGAAAAACCAGAAGCACCAGGTCAGGTTAAGGTACTTGCCCAAGAAGTGTGTGGAGGCTAGAAAAAAACTCATTGCCTTTTTACTTTTATTTTTTTTTTCCTTTTGAGGGACCAGTTCACTAATATTTATACCTACTATTCAAACACCTGTAGAGACTTTGATCACATAGTAGAATCAAAAAGGACAGGAGTAGCCAGGAAATTCAAGAGTCATCTTGGATTAGTCTTCAGAGAGACTAAGGTCTCGAGGGGAGAATGTCAGGGGTTTTCTTTTTTTGAGTTGGGGGTCTCACTCTGTTGCCCAGGCTGGAGTGCAGTGGCATGATTATGCCTCACCGCAGCCTCAACCTCCTAGGTTCAGACGATTCTTCTGTCTCAGCCTCTCAAGCAGCTGGGACTACGGGTACACACCACCACGCCCAGCTAGTTTGTTCATTTTTTTGGTAGAGAGGCATGTCTCGCTATGTTGTCCAGGCTGGTCTCACACTCCTGAACTCAAGCAGTCCTCTTACCTCGGCCTCCCAAGGTGCTGGGATTACAGGCATGAGCCACCACACCCAGCTGATGTTTATTACATGCGATGTGACAGCGTAAAGGGCCACCGTTATATTTTTTAAGCCCAAGACTGATTGTGTTGTGGATGTTTGCTAAAAAGATTTGCTGTAAATATCAGTGAGAGAGTCTAACCACTGAAAACAAGGCCAGGGAATCTACGAGGTCTTTCTAAGGGCATGTGGGATTTGGTTACTGAGAAGTCAGTTGTTCCTACATGAAGCAGCCTTTACAGTATTTGTGTTTGCCTGTTAACTTTTCTGTCTATGGCCATCCTTTTTGAAAGTCTGATGTGCTGGGTAAAATTAAGTGGGAACACGTTGCCTTTGCTGTCAGTCAGGAACCTTTGATCTGGAAAAATTCCCCTAAGAAGGCTGACATCAAGGCTTTGAAATGAGAAGCTAGGAAACAGAAACTTTCTGTTAAAGACAGTGGTTCGAACCTGTCACGATCAGCTCTGTCATTTTAAGAAATTGACAAATCTGTTTGTAACTTTAACTTCGTGGGAAAAGCATTTGTGATAAGAATCTAATAAGACAATTATGTAAAACAAACAAAGAAACCTGTCACGCCTGCTTTTGCCCCCATCAAAGGGTTTGTGTGCAATGTGGGAACCCATGTCTGGAAAGAGAACAAAAATCACAAAGTTCAGTAACAAAAGATTTGGCCCAATGTATCCTAATCTTCTATAAAAACTGAACCCAGGTATGTGATTTATAAGAAGTGTTCAAACAAGTATGAACTTAAATCAAGAACATTCAAGCGTCAACTTTTCTCTCGACATAGACTATGATAAACCTGGGTAAGGATTTAAAATATCCAGATTGCCAGGAGAAATGATCCTGTTAAATTTTTTTCTTTTTTCTTTTTTTTTTTGAGTTGGAGTCTCACTCCGTCACCCAGGCTGGAATGCAGTGGCACACTCGCGGCCACCCCAGTGATGACCTGCTGGGCTCCGGTGATCCTTCCGCTTCAGCCTTACAAGGAGCCGGAACTACAGGCGCGCACTACCACACCCAGCTAATTTTTGATATATTGTAGAGATGAGGTCTCGCCAAGTTGCCGGGACTGGGTCTCGAACCCACAGGTTCAGGCAGTCCACTCGCCTCGGCCTCCCAAAGTGCTGAGATTACAGGATCCTATTAAATTTTTTAACCAAGTTCCTGGATAGAAGCAGAATCTTTTATTTTCAAACCGCAAATATAGCAAATGTTTGGTGGATTAAAACTACGCCAGGAAATACAGAAAAGTATGTGAAAAGTGAAAGCGCTGCCTTTCTTCACTCCCAGCCCTTGTAATTACTCCTACCCTGTGTCATGCAAGTAATTACTGTTGGGAGATAGTTTGAGCACCTTAGATAAATATATTGAAGGTAGAACGCTGAGATAGCTATTTCTTATTTAAGTTTTATTTCGTTTTTAATTGGCACATAATAATTGTACATATGTATGGGGCATAGCATGATGTTTCTAGACATAAATCATTGTGGAATGACCAGATCTGGGTAACTAGCTCATCTATCATTCAAACACTTGTCATTTCTTGGTGGTGAGAACATTCAGAATCATCTCTTCCGGTTTCTTGGAGTGGACAATCCATTTTTGTTGAATAGGGTCACCCTACCATGCCATAGAACACCACAACGAGTCCTGCCGTCTAACTGTACATTCATGCCCGTTGACCAGCCTTCTCCTTCCCTCCCCCATACTTTTTCCAGCCTCTGGTAACCACACTGAATTCTGCTTTCGACTTCTTTGGCTTTTTTTTTTTTTTTTGTAGAGACGAAGTCTTGCTACGTTGCCCAAGCTGGTCTCAAACTCCTGGTCTCAAGTGATTCACCCTTCTTAGCCTCCCAAAGTGCTGGGATTACAGACATGAGTCACCATGCCCGGCCTTACTCTCGACTTCTGTAAAATCAACTCTTTTTAGATTCCACACGTAAGGGAGATCTTTCTGTGCTTGGCTTATTTCACTTAATGTAATGTCCTCTAGGTTAATTCACGCTGTCACAAACAACAGGATTTCGCTCTTTTTAAAGTGGAATAGTATTCTATTGTGTAAATATACACCAACTTTTCTTTCTTTCTTTATTTTTTTTGAGTCGGAGTCTCACTCTGTCACTCAGGCTGGAGTGAAGTGGCACACTCACAGCCACCGCAGCCTCGACCTGCTGGGCTCAGACGATCCTTCCACCTCAGCCTTAAAGTAGCTGGAACTACAGGCATGCGCCACCACGCCTGGCTAATTTTTTTATTTATTTATTGTAGAGACGAGGTCTCTCCGAGTTGCCCAGGCTGGTCTCGAACCCCGGGCTCAGGCAATCTTCTCACCTTCACCACCCAAAGCGCTAGGATTATGGGCGTGAGCCATTGTGTCCAGCAAATCACCTTTTCTTTATCCATCCATTCATGGACACTTAGGTTGACTCCATATCTTGACTATTATGAGTGGTACTGCAATAAGCATGGAAGTGAAGCTATCTCTTTGACATACCGAAGAAGTAGCTACCTATTTTTTTCTTTTTTTTCTTTTTTTTTTTTTTAGTTAGGATCTCATTCTGTCACCCAGGTTGGAGCGCAGTGGTTTGATCCCAGCTCTCTGCAGTCTCGACCTCCTAGGCTCAGGCAATTTTCCCCTCAGCCTCCCAAATAGCTGGAATTACTGGAGTGTGCCACCACGCCCAGCTAATTTTTTTTCTTAGATACAAGGTCTCGCTATGTTGTCTGAATTGCTCTTGAACTCTTGGGCTCAAACAAACCTCTCACCTTGTCCTCCCAAAGTGCTGGGATTACAGGTGTGAGCCACCACGCCCGGCCTTAGCTATCTATTTCTAAGCTGTTTATAAAGCCAGAATGTACACTGTTTACCTGCTCACTACCATCTCAGATTCAGAATGTCTGCTAGTTTAGAGGTCATAGTCACAGCTTAGTCTTTTCTTCATTATGTGACAAAATGTAGATCGAAACAGCTAAGTCACTACACCCAGCTGATTAAGTCAGAAACCTAATGCCGGACCACTCTCCCTGACCAGATGGCTTATCTCACCAACGAGGACTGCATGAGAAAATTAGCCATATTGTTTAAAACTGTCTTTTCAAGCAACTGTTTTCCACTTTTCCCCTTGTAAAGGAAAAACAAAAAGGAAATTGTTTTAAGATTAAGCAGTTGGATCTTTTGAACATCTATTGTGGTCCTGAGATACAGTGCAGCTAGGTGCAGAGGACAGGACCTTGGGGCTTTCTTGGTGGGAATCTGGAGTCTGTCAGGTGCCAGTGGACTTGCTGAGGTTTTGTGGGGTGTTATGAAAACATTTAGTACTCACAATACTGTGATATACACATCTCTAATTTGTATAGCATTCCTTGATCCTGGATGTTTGCGTATATCTTTTCTTTTTATTTATGTATTTATTTTGAGTTGAGTTTCACTCTGTCACCCAGACTGGAATGCAGTGGCCACTCCCGGCCATCGCAGCCTCCACCTGCTGGGCTCTGGCAATGCTTCCGCCTCAGCCTTCCAAGTAGCTGGAACTACAGGTGCGTGCTACCACGCCCAGCTAATTTTTTATTTACTGTAGAGATGAGGTCTCACCAAGTTGGCCAGGCGGGTCTCGAACCCGTGGGCTCAGGCAATCCACTCACCTCAGCCTCCCAAGGCGCGGGATTACAGGCTGAGCCACTGACCCCAGTTGAGTATATCTTTTCTTAATTTTTCTCATTTCACCCGTGATTTATGCACCTAAAGGCAGGACCTCTCACAATTCTAGAGTGGTAACAAGAAAGAGATATTTCTTTTTTTTTTGGAGTTGGAGTCTCACTCTGTAGCCCAGACTGGAGTGCAGCGGCCGCTCCCGGCCACCACAGCCTCCACCTGCTGGGCTCTGGCGATGCTTCCACCTCAGCCTTCCGAGTAGCTGGAACTACAGGCGCGTGCTTCCATGCCCGGCTAATTTTTTGATTTATTGTAGAGATGAGGGCTCGCCAAGTTGCCCTGGCGGGTCTCGAACCCGTGGGCTCAGGCAATCCACTCACCTCAGCCTCCCAAGGCGTGGGATTACAGGCTGAGCCACCGAGCCCGGCTAGAAAGAGATATTTCAATGCAGATTAAGAGTGCTGGAATATTTGGGAATTGTGTGGTTTTAGCCTGACTGAGAGGGTTAGATGAGGTCTTGCATTTGGTTTTCTTGCATTTGCATATGTTCTCGATGATTCTCCTTGACATACCAATTAGGTTTTAAGTATTTACTGCTCCATGACTTCATTCTCCTGGGCCCAGGACATGCTCTGATGTTGATTTCTGCATCAGTGTGTCCGGCTAAGAGATCTGCTTGTGGTTTTATCACCAGCCACGTAACTCAGCAAGGCCACCAATCTGGCAAACCACCGAGAGCCTGACATTTGCCAGGTGGCAGGTCTAGGCAGGATGTCTTGTGTTTAGTGTTTTGAAAGTGCTTGGTCACATTTCAGAGACATTGGCGTTGGGACGGGCTTCTGAAGTCATGTGTTCTCACCTCCCACACAAGGCAAAAGTCCCTTGTATGTCCCTGACAGTCACCCAACTTTTGTTGGAGCCAGACTCAGCAAATATGTTCAACTGTATCCTAACAAACAGTTCTGACTGAGGGGAGAAAAAAAAAATTTGACACCAATAAAGTGAAAAGGAATAGGTTACTTTGAGTATCTACTATTTCTTTAACAGGGGACACGATACCTTCATAATAATCTGTAAAGTAGGATGTATTTATTTATTTAGAGTCGGGTCTCACTCTGTCACCCAGTCTGGAGTGCAGTGGCATGATCATGGCTCACCACAGGTTCAACCTCCTGGTCTCAGGCAATCCTCCTGCCTCAGCCTCCCATGTAGCTGGGACTACAGGCACATGCCACCACACTTGGCTTATTTTTTAAATTTTTTTGGAGCGACACCGTCTCCCTATGTTACCCAGGCTGGGCTCGAACTCCTGGAGCCAGGCCATCCTCCCATCTCGGCCTCCCAAAAAGACTGGGATTACAGGCGCGAGCCCTGACACCCAGCCTCCGTGCTTTAATTCTACTTGAGGTCACTCATTAGCTATAGTGTTGAAATTCAGCAACTTTCTTGCAAAAGCTTTAACAAGATGGAAGGTTTTCCTGAGGAATCAATTCCAACAATTTCTCTTCTAGCTAGGTGGCCTTCCTTAACTTCTGTTTTCTTGTCTGTGAAATGGAGATGGCTGGGCATGGTGGCTCACGCCTGTAATCTCAGCACTTTGAGAGGTGGCAGCAAGAGGATTGCCTGAGCCCAGGGGTTTGAGACCAGCCTGGGCTAGTTGGCGAGACCTTGTCTCTAAAATAAATTTTAAAAAATTAGCCAGGTGTGGTGACGCACGCCTGTAGTTCCAGCTACAAGCTGAGATGGAAGGATTGCCTGAACCCAGCAGGTCAAGGCTTCAGTGGCTGTGAGCATGCCACTGCACTCCAGCTTGGGCGACCGAGTGAGACGCCAAATAAAAAAAAAGAAAAAGAAAAAGGCGATAATGATGTCTGCTTCTCAGAACTGTTGTGATTGAAGAAGAAAACCTATAAAAACCTTGTAGAGTGGAGGGCGCTTAGTAGGTACTCAGGGGAAAGGGTGGATTTTCATTATTATCTGTTATCATTATTGTTGTTACTATAATTATTAGGTGGTAACAGCAAGTGGGAAAGTTCTCTGTCTGGTTAGGCTGCTATAACAAAGTCTACAGACTGGGTGGCTTCAACAACAAACATGTATTTCTCACAGTTCTAGAACCTGAGAGTCCAAGGTCAAGGCCCCTGACAGACGTGATGTCTGGTGAGGCCCTGCTTCCTAGTTTATAGATGGCTGCCTTCTCACTGTATCCCACATGGTGGAGAGCGAGGGAGAAAAAGCAAGCTCTCTGATGTCCTTTTTTTTTTTTTTAATTGGAGTCACTCCGTGGCCCAGGCTGGAGTGTAGTGTCACAGTATCAACTCGTGACAGCCTCGACCTCCTGAGCTCCGGTGGTCCTTCCAACTTAGCCCCCTGAGTAGCTGGGACTACAGGTGCATGCCACTACACCCTACTAATTTGGGGGCTTTTGTTTTTGGTTTTTTGAGTCGGAGTTTCACTCTGTCGCCCAGGCTGGAATGTAGTGACACACTCACGGCCGCTGCAGCCTCGACCTGCTGGGCTCAGGCGATCCTTCTGCTTCAGCTTTCCAAGTAGCTGGATCTACAGGCACGTGCTGCCATGTCAGGCTTATTTTTTGATTTATTGTAGAGATGAGGTCTCGAACCCCTGACCTCAGTCAGTACTCTCGCCTCAGCCTCCCAAAGTGCTAGGATTACAGGCTTGAGCCACTGCGCCCAGCTGATTTTTTTTTTATAGACAAGATCTCACTATGTTGCTGAGACTAGTCTTGAACTCCTGGGCTCAAGCAATCCTCCTGCCTCAGCCTCCCAAAGTGCTGGGATTACAGGCATAAGCCACCATGCTTGGCCAGACTTTAAACAAACCCCGACAATCAAGTGTGATAGACATTTCGGAATCAATAGTACAGAGGCCATAACAGCAGTGAGCAAAGGACCTAAACTTATCCGTGGGTCATGCAGCTGTATCTGTCTAGGTAAACAATTATAAAGATGTTCTATTTCCTTGCAAGTTAGGTTTCTTAATTTAATAGATTACTGGACATGAACTCTGAGTACAAGAGCTTTGAAAAAACAGGTAAAACTGGTTTGTGCACCTACAGAGAAATAAATTTAATTAAAATTGATGGTTTCATTTCCTGTACATATTCCAGTTGTTTGATTCAGATGCTGGTGCCAAAAAAAACCCCAAAATCAAACAAAGACTGTTTTTTGTAATTTCTTAACATACTAAAGAATCTGCCAAGATGTGAAAGGAACTTTAAGAAAATGTAAGTTAACATTGTGAGACAGGTGTGGTGGCTCACACCTGTCATCCCAGCACTTTGGGAGGCCTAAGCGAGAGATCGCCTGAGCCCAGGGTTTGAGACCAGCCAAGGAAACTTGGCGAGACCTTGTCTCTACAAAAAATCAAAAAATTAGCCGGATGTGGCGGCATGTGCCTGGTGGTTCCAGCTTCTTAGAAAGCTGAGTCGGAAGGATTGCCTGAGCCCAGCAGGTTGAGGCTGCGGTGGATGTGAGCATGCCCCTGCACCCCAGCCTGGGTGACAGAGTGAGACTCCTACTCAAAAAAAAAAAAAAAAAAAAAACATGTGTCTGGGAGCAGTGGGCTCATGCTTATAATCCTATAAGTTCAGTACTTTGGAAGGCTCCCTTGAGCCCAGGAGTTCAAGACCAGCCTGGCAACATTGTGAGATCCTGTCTCTATTAACAACAACAACAACAGCAAAAACCATTGTGTATATTATGGTCCCATTTTTGTTTAAAAAAAAAAAAAAAGGTGGGACTATGCATGACACAGAAACAAAAACAGTCTTCAACGCCAAGTGGATCAGAGTCCTGGGAATGTCGGCTTTCTGCATCTCAGCAGCACTTGATTTGTTTTCTGTTTGTTTTACAATGAATGCATATTACCTTTTTTTTTTTTTTGAGTTGGAGTCTCATTCTGTCGCCCAGACTGGAGTGCAGTGGCCATTCTCAGCCATTGCAGCCTCGACCTGCTGGGCTCCGGCGATCCTTCCGCCTCAGCCTTCCAAGTAGCCAGAACCACGGGCGCATACTATCATACCTGGCTCATTTTTGATTTATTATAGAGACAAGGTCTCACTAAGTTGCCCAGGCTGGTCTCGAACCTGCGGGCAATCCACTTGCCTTTGCCTCCCAAAGTGCTCGGATTAGAGGCTGAGCCACCGAGCCCAGCCGCATATTACTTTTTTTTAACATAAAGGGCATTTATTCCGTCCTTCTTACTTTCAATTGGATCACTTGTAAATTATTGCAGATTGAGAGGAATCTTTCTTGCTGTTTTTAAAAGTAGATTTAAATCCATCCTGTAAATTTCTTCATCTTTATCAGTGTCTCCTAACTGTTTCCTTGATGATGCTTTTAAACGCAGTTTCTCAGGAGAAAGCTTGCCATTAATATATATGAAGATGCACACTTAATCATAATAATAGCTGCTCTTTATTTAAGCAATCACTATGTGCCTGACTATACAAGGTCCAACAATTAAGTTTATGAACCATCCTAGAAAAAATGCCACCTACCTCATTGCTGAATATCACTACGATCACCTTTGGGGTACTCCCTTTAGGAAGTTAGGCACCGACGCCAGCGCCTAGTCTGCCCGTCAAAGCAATTTTGGAGCTCTTTTTTCTGGAATGGCCGTCAGAGTCATCATTGTATTACCCATGATGTCCTGAATGTCATCAAAGCTTTTCCTTTCAATATTTCCTTTATCTTTGGTTAAAGAAAAAAGTCTTTGGGAAGCCAGATCAGGTGAGTAGGGAGGGTGTTCCAATACAGTTATTTGTACAGTGTTGCCAACGTAAGCACATGAGGTGAGTTTGTGAACATAATTGTCAGACCTCAACAAGTAACAACAACAACTCTGATGGCCATTCCAGAAAAAGAGTTCCAGAATTGCTTTGATGGGCAGCCTAGGCTCTGGAGTCGGTGCCTGGCTTCCCAGGGCAAGTACCCTGAAGGTGACCATAGCGATATTCAGGAATGAGTTAGGGAGCACTTTTTCTAGGATGATTCCCGAGTCTACTTATCAGACCTTGTATATCTGAGCGCTTGATAGATATGATTCCATTGAATCCTTATGGCAACTCCATTGGTAGCTCCAGTTTACAAATGAGGAAGTGAAACAGAGAGTTGAAGAAACTCTCCTAACTTGCAGACTGTCTGCAGATCTAATTCATATAAAGAATTCTCCCCTCGGTCGGGCTCGGTGGCTCAGCCTGTAATCCCAGCACTTTGGGAGGCCGAGGCGAGTGGATTGTCTGAGCCCGTGGGTTCGTGATCCACCCAGGTAACTTGGCAAGACCTTGTCTCTACAATAAATCAAAAATTAGCTGGGCATGGTAGCGCGTGCCTGCAGTTCCAGCTACTTGGAAGGCTGAGGCGGAAGGATCGCCGGAGCCCAGCAAGTCAAGGCTGCGGTAGCCACGAGCGTGCCACTGAACTCCAGTCTGGGTGACAGAGTGAGACTCCAACTCAAAAAAAAAAGAATTCTCCCTGCTCTGGAATAGCCTGGTTATATGTTCTCTCCATCTTCTCACCCCAATGCAAAATGATCTCAGCTTCCATTTCTGTTCTTTCACTTAGGAAAGCTCTTTGAAGGTATGCACTATTTATATGTAAGGGGAGGAATGCATGGGTGTGTGTTTCCTAGTTTGTTCCCATAAAGGGCTTACCATCTAGTCAGAGAACCGGGATGCATATGCTTAACACCAATAAATAAAAAAATTAGCTGGGCGTGGTAGCGTGCCTGTAGTTCCAGCTACTTGGAAGGCTGAGGCGGAAGGATCGCCGGAGCCCAGCAGGTCGAGGCTGCGGTGGCCGGGAGCAGCCACTGCACTCCAGTCAGGGAGACAGAGTGAGACTCCAAATCAAAAAAAAAAAAAAAAAAACTAGATATGGGATGTTCTGTACTGGTACATTGCTGCAGGGAGCAATGTGGACTGAGAAGACAGAATGACTTTGTGGAAAGGCTGACCTCCCCACAGGAGGTGAGGAGACTCACTTTAGGACAGTGGCCAGCAGACTTGCTCCAAAACACAACTCTCATTCCAGTCCCAGCAAGAAAGACCAGAAGGTTCCTTCTGTCTACCCACTTTTCAAATAGGACTAGGTATTACCATTTTAGCAACTACAAAATAATGTCATTTGCTCTCCGTTTCTTTCTTCTTTGAACAAAAAAATGCCAGAGGCTTAAGACTATTTATTATTACCCTGAGGTTATTTTTATTTATTTGAGCCAGGGTCTCACTCTGTTGCCCCGTCTAGAGTGTAGTGGCACGCTTATGGCTATCACAACGTCAACCTGTTGGGCTCAGGCAATCCTTCCGCTTCAGTCTCCCGAGTAGCTGGAACTACAGACGCACACCACCATATCCTGCTGTTTTTTCTTTTCTTTTCTTTTTTTTTTAACTTATTGTAGAGATGAGGTCTCACCAAATTGCCCAGGTCTGGTCTTGACCCTCTGGGCTCAGGCAGTCCTCTCACCTCCACCTCCCAAAGTGTTGGGATTACAGCTGTGAGCCACTATGCCAGGCCTGGTTATTTTTGTTTTCAATTTAAAAAAGAGAGAGAGAAAGAAAATGTGAACAACAAATTTTTTTTTTCATGACTGTATCCTCAAAGATTTAGAAAGTTTGCTCACATATGTTTTAAGGGAAGCAAGGAAAAGTACAAGGAGGGACCCAAAAAAACCCAGACTTTATAAAAAATTATGTAGTTACTCTTACATGTTTAAACTTTAGTCACCTTAAAAGTACCCTCTGTTTGATGCAATACACCTATCAAGACACTTTTCCACTGCTCAAACTTTACTTGTACGTTGGCCACGTGTATACGTAATCCTGAATGGTACCCCACATTTTTAAAATAAAAAAACCAGCTTTTCTTTTCTTTTCTTTTTTTTTTTTTGAGTCGGAGTCTCACTCAGTCGCCCAGACTGGAGTGCAGTGTCTGCTCCCGGCCACCGCAGCCTCGACCTCCTGGGCTCCAGCGATCCTTCCACCTCAGCCTTCCGAGTAGCCGGAACTACAGGCGTGTGCTACCACGCCCGGCTGATTTTTTGATTTATTGTAGAGATGAGGTCTCGCTGCCCAGGCGGGTCTCGAACCCGCAGGCGCAGGCAATCCACTCACCTCAGAAAACCAACTTTTAAATCCATCCATATTTATGCCTTTGAGTGCTTCTGCCATTTTTTGTTTCACCTCTTCCACATCATCAAAACATTTCCCTTTGAGGCCTTTTTTCATTCAGGGAAACCAAAAAGAATCACTTGAGATAAGATCGGGTGAATAGGAAAGGTGGGGCATAGGGGTCATGCCGTTCTGGTCAAAAACTGCTGGACACTCAGTGCAGTGTGGACAGGTGCACTCGTAAATCACCCATCAGGAAATGGGCAAACCCGTTGAAACAAGTCTCCAAAAAAAATTCCCTGAAGCTGAATGCAGTTCCTCACAGCAACACTAGCTGGTACACTGATGCCAATGGGTTCCTAGGACACTTACCTGGCGGGGGAAGTGGGTACTACAGGGGCCCCCTCTCCAAAAGATAACTCCAGTTTTTTTTTGGGGGGGGGTCCCCCTTCATATAGTATGAAAGCAAAGATCTATAAAGGTGAATGAGTAAACTCATAACAAGCAGAGGGTTCTAGAGCAGGAATCAGCTAGCTTTTTCTGTAGCGAGTGAGGTAGTGAAATCAAGCTCTGTGGACCACACACAGTTTCTGTTGCAGCTGTTCAACTCTTCACCATAGTATAGAATCAGTCCTAGAGGATACAAAAACGAGTGTGCATGGCTATGTTCCAATAAAACTTTATTTACAAAAAGAGGCAGCAGGCCGTGGATTGCCAGCCTCATCCAGAAGAAAAAGTTAGCAAGAAAAGGTCGTGCTTGAATGCCAGTCTAAGAAGCTTCTCTTTTATTTCTTCAGTGGCAGGGTGTTTCAAAGACTTATCATTTTTATTACCCTGGAGAGCCCACTTCTTGTGTATTTCATGTCCATTTGGTCATCAGATTCCAAAAATTACCATAAAAGTTGCCGAGAAAGCTAAGCTGTGGTCTCAGGCAGGTGCTGAAAAAAATAATGCAGTAAGATTTGCTCTCTGATGCCTTAAATGTTTTTTGCATTTGTGTATCTTTTTAATTGTATGTTTCTTTATTATTATTATTATTTATAAAGATGGGGTCTTGCTGTGTTGTCCAGGCTGGTCTCAGACTCCTGGGCTCAAGCCGTCTTCCTGCCTCAGCCTCCCAAAATGCTGGGATTACGGGCATGAGCCCCCACACCCGGCCCTTTGGTGCCCCTTAAGTCAGTTGGGCTTGGGGGGAGAGCAGCCCCATTGAGTATTCCCACAGTGGCATGTAACTTATTTACTGCTGAGTGAGGAAGGGCAAACTGCTGACTGCGGTCAGGGAGAAATAAGTCCAAGTGCAGATGGCATTTTAACCGACTTGAAGACCTGTGCCTTGTGGATTTGATCGTAAACCGGAGAAACGTTGGCGCAGTCCGTCCGGGGATGATTCCACCCAAACGCACACAGGAACGTTTCGAACGCAAGTGAGAAGCCGCAGTCAGTAGGGTTTCCAGACTCAGCACACAAAATTTCAGTTACCTCCAGGACACCCAGTTAAATTGGAATCTGGGATAAACAATAAAAAAACAAGTATAATTATGGTTCATTTAATATTTGGGACACACTGATACTAAAGAATTATTATTATTATTATCTTTTTTTTTGAGTTGGAGTCTCACTCGGTCACCAAGACTGGGGTGCAGTGGCCGCTCCCGGCCACCGCAGCCTCGACCTGCTGGGCTCCGGCGATCCTTCCGCCTCAGCCTTCCAAGTAGCTGCAACTACAGGAGCGCGCTACCACGCCCAGCTAATTTTTTTGATTTATTGTAGAGATGAGGTCTCGCCAAGTTGCCCAGGCGGGTCTCGAACCCGCGGGCTCAGGCAATCCACTCACCTCAGCCTCCCAAAGGCGCGGGATGACAGGCTGAGCCACCAAGCCTGGCTCTAAAGAATTACTTGTTGTTTATCTGAAATTCAAACCTAACTGGCCATCCCATATTTTATGTGGCAGTGAAGATACACGAACTAATAGTTTTGTGCACGACAGAATGCATCGTGGTGTCACTCTGCGGGTTATCCTTCACCGGGGTTGTTTGTTTGTTTAATTGTGGGTGTCGAATGACAGCGGGAGCTCATTAATTCCGACCTCGCTGGTTCAGAATTGTGATTATTTATGCACTGAATCCTCTTCATGAACTGAGTAAGCCTGTTTGTCATTGATGGTACAAACAAAACAGGAAGAAAACTGTCCTTGGGAGACCACAAAGAGTGTGATTATAATGTGATTGGAAGCACGTGTTATCTAGGGGGTGCTTTTCATTAAATAATTGTAGATCATTCTCGGGCATTCATTGAAATAAGCCTTTACCAGGCACAGGCAGATGTGGCTCCCCGAGCCCTGGTGGCCGGCCTTGGGTCCTGTCTGCCCTGGGAAGTGGTATGTGTGGCCATCCTTCCTGTACCCTGTGTTGGTTTTGCTTGCGTGCTCTCTAGATCTTCACTATGCTTGCCGCCTTGAAGGCACGCTGCAAACTGTCTAGCAGTTGAATGAATGAATGAACGCCATCTGCATGTGTTAAAACAAGCATTCTAGCCGGGCTCAGTGGCTCAGCCTGTAATCCCGCGCCTTTGGGAGGCTGAGGTGAGTGGATAGCCTGAGCCCGCGGGTTCGAGACCCGCCTGGGCAGCGAGACCTCATCTCTACAATAAATTAAAAAATCAGCCGGGCGTGGTAGCGTGTGCCTGTAGTTCCAGCTACTTGGAAGGCTGAGGCGGAAGGATCGCCGGAGCCCAGCAGGTCAAGCCTGCGGTGGCCGGGAGCAGCCACTGCACTTCAGTCTGGGCGACAGAGTGAGACTCCAACTCAAAAACAAACAAACAAACAAAAAAACAAGCAATCTTTGTTTCTAAATTTCTTACATTTTAAATTTTAAAAATAATTTGGGTTGGGCACAGCGGCTCCTGCCTGTCGTCCCAGCATTTTGGGAGACTGAGGCAAAAGGATTGCCTAAGCCCACGGGTTTGAGATCACCCCGAGCAATTTGGTGAGATCTTGCCTCTACAATAAATCAAAAAATTAGCTGGGCATGGTAGTGTGAGCCTATGGTTCCAGCTACTTGGAAGACTGAGGTGGAAGGATCGCCTGAGCCCAGGAGGTCGAGGCTGCAGTGGCTGTGAGCGTGTCACCGCATTCCAGCCTGGGTGACAGAGTGAGACTCCAACTCAAAATAATAATAATGATAATAATAATAATTTGGTTGGGCTTTCCTTCATGCCAAGTTTCAGGACATAAAGGGAATTTCTGATAACCTTAGTTTCATTGCATAAGGGCCTTGGAGAGGCTGACACTGACGCCTGTTTCTGAACCTCCAAATGTGCACTATGAGGGGAGAAACAGTGCATATTGTATTTTAACCGACTTGAAGACCTGTGCCTTGTGGATTTGATCGTAAACCTGAGAAACACTAGCACAGCCCGTCAGGGTATAATTCTACCCAAACGCATGCAGGAACATTTTGAATGCAGCACGAGCGCTCCTGTGAGCCTGCTTCCGTGTCGGACCATGGGTCTCAAACCATCAGGCTGCTGACAACACTAGCAGGATTGAGCCTGCAGTTTTCCTCACTTGCCTCTACCGGCATGATCATGTATGAACGCATCTGTATACACACACACACGCACACACGCACCACACACTCTTAAATAAATCCTCAAACATCTTCCAAAGAGATGGCAAGGGCTTCTTTTGACCGAATACTGATTGTGGCCATCACTGATAAGTAAGACATTAGGGACTTGAAACAAATATGGAGACGTTCACAACTTTGTTGTTGTTGTTGCTGTTGTTGTTGTTGTTGGAGTCTCACTCCGTCGCTCAGGCTGACTGCAGTGGCACGATCAGAGCCCACCACAGCCTCAACCTCCTGGGCTCAGGCAATCCATCCGCCTCAGCTGGTGCACCACCATGCCCAGTAGCTGGTGTACCATCATGCCTAGCTAACTATTTAATTTTTTTCTTTTTTTTGTAGGGACAAGGTCTCACTATGTTGCCCAGGCTGGTCTCGAACTCCTGGGCTCAAGCAATCCTCCTACCTTAGCCTCCCAAAGTATTGAGATTTCAGGCGTGAGCCTCCTCGCCTGGCCTCATTCACCCTTATTAAACCACATTTGTATGATCAGAGATTACTATTTATAAGCCATCCACAAGACCCTTGAGGACTACCGGTGAATTCTGGACCACTCTTGGGGGACATAAAACATGCGTGATTTGGGTGTGGAATGGGTCACTTCAGAACTTCTTTTTTTTTTTTTTGAGTCGGAGTCTCCCTCTGTCGCCCAGACTGGAGTGCAGTGGCCGCTCCCGGCCACCGCAGCCTCGACCTGCTGGGCTCCGGCGACCCTTCCGCCTCAGCCTTCCGAGTATCCGGAACTATAGGCGCGCACTAGCATGCCCAGCTGATTTTTTATTTATTGTAGAGATGAGGTCTCGCCAAGTTACCCAGGCAGGTCTCGAACCCACGGGCTCAGGCAATCCACTCACCTCAACCTCCCAAAGGCGCAGGTTTACAGGTTGAGCCACCGAGCCCGGCTCACCTTAGAACCTCTACTGCCTGCCATCGGTTGACAGCCAGCCTTGGAAACATAAATTCAGGCGAGACTTGTTCTCGGTTTCCACCCGTGGCTTTTTTTCTCTGTTCCCTTCCAGCGGAGGAAAAGGATTTATAGGAAGCAGGAGACCGGGTACTCAGCCTCCCTCTTTCTTCCTGATCGTCCCACATTCCTGAAGTGTTTTTTCTTGCAGTCTGAGAATCCAGGGGGCTGCCCCGAATGCAGGTCAGAGGAGCTTATGAGACTGAGCTGGACGTCCAGTTCTGGGGCTGTGACCTTTCTTTTGACGATTCCTTCCTGTTCTCCCTTCTCTCACAGCACCCTGGAGGGGTTCTACATGGACGATGCCCTGCAGGGCCAGGGAGTTTACACTTATGAGGACGGGGGAGTTCTCCAGGGCACCTATGTCGACGGGGAGCTGAACGGCTCAGCCCAGGAATATGACACGGACGGAAGACTGATCTTCAAGGGACAATACAAAGATAACATTCGGCATGGAGTGTGCTGGATATATTACCCAGTAAGCTTATGACTGTTCACTTTGCTGGGAAGTAGCATATTTTTAAAAAATGTACCAGGTGTGGTGGCTCATGCCTGTCATCCCAGCACTTTGGGAGGCTGAGGCAGAAGGATCGCCTGAGCCCAGATCAAGGCCGCGGTGGGCCGTGATTTTGCCACTGATCGCTCCAGCCCAGAGGACAGAGTGAGAACATGTTTCCAAAAAAAAAAATAATGACAATGCTTTGCCTCTACACAATGAAGAGTCCAATGTGTTCTTGGTTAGCTGAGACTGACTTGGGGGTCAGGGTGGCTGAAGCCAAGGGTATCTGAGGAGGCCTCTCCTGGTTACTCACTGTTGGCTCAGACTGCTGGCCCTTGAGTCCGTCGTTAATGATTTGTCAGTGTTGTTTTGGAAAAGAATGGTGAATCATGATTAAAACAAATTGGAACACGTTGGCTTTATTGTACCACGCATAAAGGCAAAATATATCGCTTCCAATTCTCTTGGCATATTGCTGGAATGTTTTATTATGGCCATTCCTTTAATTCTGCTTCTCATCTCTAAGAACGAATCTGGCACTTTCCAGTCTTTTGGGGTGACACTACCCTGTTGCTGCGGGATTTTACAGTTCCGCTTGCTACTTTTAAGATGCTTTATGTTGCTTAAAGTTATTAAGATAATTAACTTGCCTTTGAGTATTTGATAGCATTTTATATTTCTGGAGCTTATTCGAGCCAAAAGATATGGCAAAACCCATGGGCAAGCATTAACGCTCTCATTTTTGTTTGCATTTCAAACATCCCATCTGTCGTTAGTGAATTTCCAGAAAATGTTTCACAAAATAAACCTCAGAAAATAATTTATGTGATATTTTATTTTATTCATAACTTAAGTCAAAATACATTTTTAATTCTGAAACCTATCTTCTTAGGATTAAAAAGTGTTCATAAAAACAAATTATCCATTGCATGTATAACAAGAAAAGTAGCTCCAGCTAAATCTACTTACACTTCATTGTTCTTAAAAAATAAGTTATACTCCTCACGCCTGTTTTCTCATCTCAGCCCTTTGGGAGGCTGAGGCAGGAGGATTGCTTGAGCCCAGGAGTTTGAGACTATCGTGGGCAACATAGCAAAGCCTCGTCTCTACAAAAAATTTTAAAAGTGAGCTGGGCCCGTGGTGGCACATACCTGTAGTCCCAGCTATTCAAGAGGCTGAGGTGGAAGGATCGCCTGAGCCCAGGAGGTCGAGGCTGTGGTGAGCCATGATTGTGCCACTGCACGATCAAAAATATGTAGTTACATTTTAACCTTTAGCCATAATTATCATATTAAATACCAAAGAGGACCGTTCCTTAGGAAGGAAGCTCTAGTGAGCCTTATCCTGGCATCCCTCACCCGGCAGAGAAATGGGTGTTGTGTCAGCAGGTGTCAAAACCCGCCTTCTCACCCATCAAATGGATGACTCCTCCCACGTGGAGCAGTGACAGAAAGCACGGGCTTATTCCCCAGTGTACCCTGATACAGCAGACCTGATCATTTCTGTAACAATGGCCAAAGCAGGAACAAGGGGAAGAGAAAAAGAATGATTTCCCCCACAGTACATATTGAGAAGCTGTAAAGACAGTTTAATTCTTTCAAAGATTTACCTTAGAACCTGATATAAAGCTTTTAATTAAAAATTTATAACTCCTGGCCAGGTGTGGTAGTTCACACCTGTAATCCCAGCACTTTGGGAGGCCGAGGCGGGAGGATTGCCTAAGGCGGTAGAGGCTGTCGTGAGCCGTGATGGTGCCACCATATTCCAGCTTGGGTGACAGAGACCGCCCCCGCCCCCCAAATTTATAACTCCTTTTGGAAATAAAAGAAGAATTTCTACTTCATAAGTCTAGACACATAAATTCACTTTGTCTAAATTTAAAGCGTTTAAATGGAAAGGTGTGAGACTTCTGAAACACAGACTTCTGTTTAAATAAATAGTAATGTTGATGACTTATATTAGTTATAGTATATAAGGAACATAAAAGCCCTAACTAGCTTCCACTCCATAATCATTACTGAAAACCTGAAGGAAGATCTTATAGAAAGTATCATCCCCATGAATGCTTGGTTATCAAGAATTAGTTTGGGGGCCAAGGTCAGTGACTCATGCCTGTAATCCCAGTCCTTTGGAAGGCTGAGGCAGGAGGATTACTTGAGCCCAGAAATTTGAGACCAGCCTGGGCAATATAGCAAGAACTTGTCTCTACAAAAAAATCAGCCAGGTGTGGTGGCACGTGCCTGTAGTCCCAGGTACTTAGGAGGCCGAGGCAAAAGGATTGCCTGAACCCAGGAGTTGGAGACTGTACTGAGCTGTGATCGTGCCACTGCACTCCAGCTTGGATGACAGAGTGAAACCTTGACTCCAAAAAAAAAAAAACCAAAAGAATTATCTTGGGGAGGACAAAGAACAATAAATATATCCCTTGTGTGCTTTTTTTTTTTTTGATTTGGAGTCTCACTGTTGCCCAGGTTGGAGTATGGTGCACGCTCACGGCCACCGCAGCCTCGACCTGCTGAGCTCAGTCAGTCCTTCTGCCTCAGCCTTCCTAGTAATTGGAACTACAGGTGTGTGCCACCACGCCCAGCTTACTTTTTTATTGGTTGTAGAGACAAGGTCTCGTCAAGTTGCCCAGTCTGGTCTCGAACCCCTGGGTTTATGCAGTCCTCTCCCCTCAGCCTTCCAAAGTGCTGGGATTACAGGCTTGAGTCACCAAGCCCGGCCCCTTGTCTACCTTCTCCCCATGAAAAATGCTTCCAAGTATTTTCTTCCATGAAAGTGCATGATTCATTTTTATTTTTTTTTATTTATTTATTTTGAGTTGGGGTTTCACTCTGTTGCCCAGACGGGAGTGCAGTGGCCGCTCCTGGCCACCGCAGCCTCGACCTGCTGGGCTCCGGCGATCCTTCCACCTCAGCCTTCCGAGTAGCCGGAATTACAGGCACGCGCTACCACGCCCGGCTGATTTTTTGATTTATTGTAGAGATGAGGTCTTGCCTGCCCAGGCGGGTCTCAGACCCATGGGCTCAGGCCATCCACTCACCTCAGCCTCCCAAAGGCGTGGGATTACAGGCTGAGCCACTGAGCCCGGCCATGATTCATTTTTAAATGTATAAGCTTTTCCTGCAAAAGGGCAATTAGGTGACAGTGAGCTGTAGAAATCTCGAACCTGATCTCATTTATTCCTGTTGGCTTTCACGAAGCAGCATTTGGAATCACTCAAAATCCTTGTGTGTCACCAATTTGGGTAGCTGTTCCTAAAGCCATGAGTTGGGAAAATAACCAAGCTTTTAGAAAGTGTCATGGCATTACTTTTTCTTTTCTTTTTTTTTTTTTTGAGACAGAGTCTCACTCTGGGTCGCCCAGGCTAAGAGTGCATTGGCATGCTCATGGCCACTGCAGCCTTGACCTACTGGGCTCAGGCGATCCTTCCAAGAAGCTGGAACTAAAGGCTTGCACCACCATGCCTGACTAATTTTTCTTTTTTTTTTTTTGAGTTGGAGTCTCACTCTTCCGGCCACCACAGACTCAACTTGCTGGGCTCCGGTGATCCTTCCACCTCAGCCTTCCAAGTAGCTGGAACTACAGGCGTGCACTATCATGCCTGGCTAATTTTTTTGATTTATTGTAGAGATAAGGTCTCACCAAATTGCCCAGGCAGGTCTCGAACCCCCTTGCGTAGGCAATTCACTCACCTCGGCCTCCCAAAGCGTGGGATTACAGGCTGAGCCACCAAGCCCGGCAATTTTTCTTGATTTATTATAGAGATGAGGTCTCGCCCAGTTGCCCAGGCTGGTCTCGAACCCGTGGGCTCAGGCAGTCCTCTCACCTTGGCCTCCCAAAGTGCTGGGATTATAGGTATAAGCCACCACGCCCGACCTGCATTACAATTTTTTAAATAAATGTTCTAGATTTTCAAAGTTATATCAGAAGGATGTTTTGGATGGGAAAGAGGGAAAAAAAAGGCAACCTTTCTGGTACCCTAGATAAAATTATTCATTACTTTTTAGGATGTCTGGTCAGTTCAAAAAGTATTTATGGATCACCTACTGTGTTCCTTCCTACCACCTATCAAGACACAGAATGGTAGGATGACTCTGCCCTGTGTTTTCAGTGACCCTTCAGAATAAAGGCAACGAAAGGGTTCGACAGGAGGCTGACCTGGCTGCTGGTTTGGGAGCAGGAGGAAGCCATAAAGAAAGAACAGAAAGAAAGAAATGACATGGAGACAGTTAACTGAGTTGATCCCTGAGATTTTCACTTTTCCTCCTGGAAGTCTCAGGGAGGCAGCGTCCAGAAATCCTTTTGTGTATCGCTTAAAAAATGCCAATGACTCTGTCTTTACTCGTGAACACTAAAGTAACTCTTTTATTTTTTTTTTCTGAGTCAGAGTCTCACTATGTCACCCAAGCTGGAGTGCGGTGGCGCGCACATGGCCACCACAGCCTAGGCCCACTGGGCTCAGGTGATCCTTCTGCCTCTGCCTCCCAAGTAACTGAAACTACATGCATATGCCACTACGCCCAGCTAATTTTTTTATTTATTGTAGAATGAGGTCTCTCCAAGTTGCGCAGGCTGTACTCAAACTTCTGAACTCAGGTCATCCTCTTGCCTCTGCCTCCCAAAGTGCTGGAATTACAAGCGTGAGCCACCACACCCAGCTAAAGTAACTCTTAAGTGCTAATGTGAACTAAAGATACCACCTAACTCCAGTCAGAATGGCAATTATCAATAACAAAAAATAACAGTTGCTGG
>NW_007253019.1:37158-37415 GCF_000164805.1 Carlito syrichta
ATACTATAAGAAAATGACTGACAGTGGTGGGAAACTATGGGGGTGGGAGGGGAAGGGAGATGGGATTAACAGTAGTACATATCTGTCTGGGGACGGGGAGACACCTCTTATCAACAAGGGTGACTGAACGGAGCATATTTGTATACCTAACCCTTAACTGTACTCCACAATATCATTTTTAAAAATTGATTAAAATAAAATAAATAAGCTGGGCTCGGTGGCTCAGCCTGTAATCCCGCACCTTTGGGAGGCTGAGG
>NW_007253019.1:38523-39750 GCF_000164805.1 Carlito syrichta
TCCACTTACCTCAGCCTCCCAAAGGCGCGGGATTACAGGCTGAGCCACCGAACCCGGCTTAGTTTTATTTTTGTATAGTTGGAGTCTTGCTATGTTGCCCAGGCTGGTCTCAAACTCCTGGGCTCAAGCAGTCCTCCGGCCTCAGCCGCCCAAAGTGCTGGGTTCACAGACACGAGCCACCGCACCTGGCCTCAGGACTCTCCATAGCAACTCAGTCTCCCCGTCTCTAAGTCGGGCATCTATGCCCCCTCCTCGTGTGACTTTCTGGCGGTATATTTGTACGGGGCAGGCTGAGGAGGTACCCGCCACGTTTTCCTCACGCCTGTGAAAAGCTCTGGTTTCTTCAACTGTTATCCATATTGGTGCAATGAACAATGAGAGTGCAGAAGAGAAATTTCTTGAACGTGTGTCCTATAAATACTATATATAATATTTTCTGACTTTTGGTTTCTCCCACAGAATGGAGGCAACCTTGTAGGAGAAGTAAACGAAGACGGGGAGATGACTGGAGAGAAGATAGCCTACGTGTATCCTGACGAGAGGACCGCCCTTTACGGGAAGTTCATCGACGGCGAGATGATAGAAGGAAAACTGGCCACCCTTATGTCCACGGAGGAAGGGAGGCCTCACTTCGAACTGATGCCTGGAAGTAAGTTGCGTCTGTTTCAGACTGTTGCTCTCACCGCAGAGCAGTGTGTGCAGACTGGAGGGCAGTGGCCGCTCCCAGCCACCGCAGCCTCCACCCGCTGGGCTCCGGCGATCCTTCCGCCTCAGCCTTCCAAGTAGCTGGAACTGCAGGCATTGATTTGAGAGCAGTTTCTTTTCTTCTCTGTGTCGTTCACTTTCACAGTGTATGAGTCCGTTTTGCTGCGTAACAGACACCCCAGCGCACTAGTGGTCGACAACAGAAACCACAGGTCCGGTTGGCTGGGCCTGAGGCTTCTGGTTGGATTTGAGTCAGCTCTAAATGTCTTCGTTCTGGGGCCCAGCCCGAAGGGGAAAGTGAAGACCCAGGGCAGGATTTTCCCACAGTGGATCACAGAAGTATCAGAGCATAAGCAAGACGCCTGGATGCCTCTTGAAGCCTCACCTTGGAACTGGCATGACTTCACTTTCATGCCTTCTTTTTTCTTTTCTTTTCTTTTTTTTTTCTTTTTAAGTTGGAGCCTCACTCTGTCGCCTAGACTGGAGTGCAGTGGCCGCTCCCGGCCACCGCAGCCTCGACCT
>NW_007253019.1:40283-53975 GCF_000164805.1 Carlito syrichta
TTTTTTTTTTTTTTTGAGTTGGAGTCTCACTCTGTCACCCAGACTAGAGTCCTGTGGCCGCTCCCGGCCACCACAATCACGACCTGCTGGGCTCTGGCGATCCTTCCGCCTCAGCCTTCCAAGCAGCTGGAACTACGGGTGCGCGCTACCCTGCCCGGCTAATTTTTTGATTTATTGTAGAGATGAGGTCTCGCCAAGTTGCCCAGGCGGGTCTCAAACCCGCGGGCTCAGGCAATTCACTCACCTCAGCCTCCCAAGACGCGGGATTACAGGCTGAGCCACCGAGCCCGGTTTATTTATTTATTTTTTTGGTAGAGACAAGGTGTCTCTATGTTGCCCAGGCTGGTCTCGAACTCTTGAGCCCAAACACTCCTCCCACCTCAGCCTCCCAGAATGCTGGGATTATAGGCATAAGCCTCCACACCTGGCCTCACTCCCTCTTCATTAGTCAGAGCAAGTCATACGGTGAAGTCAGACATCGGTGAGACCAAGAAATTATGCCTTGCATGTTAGTGAGAGACACTGAAAAGTCACGTGACAAAAGACATAGCGACATAATTCCAAAACAAGGAAGGAGGAAGGGAATGACAGCTGTAATTCAATGACTTCCAATGGTCTCAGTGCCAGAAATCGAAACTACAATTTCATGATATTGAAGGACTAAACCAGGTAGGTGCATCTCTAGATTGGCACGACTGTCAGGCTGACTCAAGTTGAGTGCTGAATAAAAAATAGAAATGTGTCTTGGTCCCAGCCGCCCTCTTCAGAGGCCAGCGTGTTGCACCAGGCGCGTGGGTGAACCCAGTGGAATCGATATTAGAAAAGGCTTACTTCCTTTAGAGGTGCAACAAGCCATGCTAAAATATTTCTTCTGAGTATAAAATCATTAAGTGTAGAAAATCTGGGCAAGACAGAGTAACGTGCGATGGAAAACTCAAGATGTGGCATTTTGAGTGGCACCGCCTAAGAAAGCTGTCTGAGTTGGTCTGATTCCTTGGAAACAATGTACGCATGTGCTTCTGATCCAGGTCAGATCATAAGGAGGAAAAAAGCAGAAAAGGTTATCACTCTAGGCATTCACAGGCTTAAATAATATTGCGTTATTTGGGGTCTGAAGAATCTCCAGGGGAAAGCTGTCCGAGAATGGGAAATACAGCGTTTATATTTAGGTCCAATTTGGGTTGCTTTCAATGTCTTTTCTGGGTTTTTTTTCTTAAGTAAAAAATTGAGGCAGTCTACATGCAATGTGGGATTCTGGATTGGATCCTGGAACAGAAAAAGGACGTTAGTGGAAAAACTGGTGAAATCTAAAAAAAGTCTAAAGTTTAGTTCATAGTAATGTCAGATGTTGGCATATGGAGAAATGGTGAGAACTCTCTGTACTGTCTTTGCAACTTTTCTGTCCACTGCATGGACTGTGAAACTGTGGGGGCCCCCTAAGACGATGCCATATTTTACATACCTTTTCTGTGTATAGATATGTTCAGATACACAAATCCTTCGCAGTGAGATTCAGTTGCTTGCGGTATTCAGGACAATAGCATGCTATGCAGGTCTGTAACCTAGAAGCAACTGGTCATGCCATATGGCCTGGGTGTGTACTAGGCCATCTAGGCTTGTGTAAGGACACTCTGTGATGTTTGCATCATGACGATGTCGCTTATTGACACATTTCTCAGAACATATTCCCATCCTTAAGCGATACGTGACCTGCATTTATTTATTTATTACCATTCTTTTTTTTGAGTTGAGGTCTCAATCTGTCGCCCAGGCAAGAGTGCAGTGGCACGATCATGGCTCACCGCAGCCTCAACCTCCTGGGCTCGGGCAATCCTCCTACCTCGGCCTCCCAGGTAGCTGGGACTACAGGCACATGCCGCCATGCCTGGCCAGTTTTTTTTTTTATTTTCTTGTAGAGATGAGGTTTTGCTATGTTGCCCAGACTGGTCTCGAACTCCTGGACTCAAGCGATCCTCTCACCTCAGCCCCACAAAGTGCTGGGATTGGGCCGGATGCACATGCTTGTAATCCCAGCACTTTGGGAGACCAAGGTGGAAGAATTGCTTGAGCCTAGAAGTTCAAGAGCAGCTTGGACAACATAGCGAGACCTTCTTTCTACAAAAGGAAAAAAAAAGAAAAAAAGCCCCTTGCGTACTTCATTTCCCAGATTCCAGTGCATCTGACTTCGGTCTGGCTTTGGCCAAAGGGCAGCCTATGGCCAGAGACAAAGCCAGGAACAGAACAGGAAGATGCCCTCCCGATTCCGTCTCCCATCAGGAAGCCCCACCCCCCTCCTGTTCCTGTGTCCCTAGCTCACTGGCTTCCTATGTCCCTCTGGCTCGGTGTGGCAGCTTCCTGGTCAGGCCAGTTTCTGGGCTCCTCGGGCCGCCCTGTTCAGCTCTTCTACTGTCTGCATAAGCCACTCCCTGAACTGAGTTCTCCCTGAAATACTCAAACGGTCTGTTTCAGACATTGACCAGTTTGGAGGCTTGCTTTCCAACTTTTAGTCTGAGGCATTAATTCAGGGTTTTTTGTGTGTGGTTTTTTTTTCGTTGTTGTTTTAAGTCAGAGTCTCTGTCACCCAGGCTGGAGAGCAGTGGCACGATCATGGCTACTGCAGCCTTGACCTCCTGAATTCAGAAGAGCCTTCCACCTCGCCCTTCCAAGTAGTTGGAACTATAGGCATGCGCCACCATGCCTGGCTAATTTTTGTTTATTTAAACAAGGTCTTGCCAAGTTGCCAGGGCTGGTCTCGAACCTCTGGGCTCAGGTAAGCCTCTTGCCTTCGCCTCCCAAAGTGCTGGAATTATAGGTGTGAGCCACTACGTCCTGTTAATTGGCTTTTGACAGTACCAAAAAAAAAGACCAGGTGCAGTGACTCACAGCTGTAATCCCAGCACTTTGGGAGGCTGAGGCGGGAAGATCTCTTGAGCCCAGGACTTCAAGGCCAGCCTGGGCAACACAGTAAGACCTCATCTCTACAAAAATAGAAAAATTAGCTGGGTATGGTGACACTTGCCTGTAGTCCCAGCTGCTCAGGAGACGGAGGCAGGATGATCCCTTGAGCCCAGGAGTTCAAGGCTGTGGTGAGCCATGATTGTGCCATTGCACTCTAGCCTGGGTGACAGTGAAATCCTGTCTCAAAAAAGACAGGCTGGGCTCAGTGGCTCAACCTGTCATCCCAGCACTTTGGGAGACTGAGATGAGTGGATTGCCTGAGCCCACGGGTTCAAGACAAGCCTGGGCAACTTGGCGAGACCTCGTCTCTACAATAAATCAAAAATTAGCTGGGCGTGGTAGCCTGCACCTGTAGTTCCAGCTACTTGGAAGGCTGAGGCAGAAGGATCATCAACAGAGAGAGACTCCAACTCAAAAAAAACAAACAAACCAGAAAGCGAACCTGGTAGCTGTTGGCAACCACTGAAGGATTGTTTAATGGGATTGTTAGTTATGCCCTAGTGCATACAATAGTTCACTTGCAGGAATAAACCTTCCAGTTCTAAACCCTATTTCTTTCCTTATGATCCTTCAGAGCGTCTTATGTTTCCAGTGCGCTCTGTGAGGATTCTCCAAGGCTGATCCTTTGCAGAGAGCCGGCGTCCATTCTGGGGCAGTTGTGTACCGTAGTTTCTGGAAGGAATTGCTCATTGGCTTCTGAACCACCTTAACAGAAATGTGGCTTTGGTAATGCTTTATCCAAAGCTGTGCTGTTCTTCATTCTGGTGAGGCAGAATGTTTATTCTTAGGGAAGGAGTCAGCTGCCAGCGCTCAGTCATCGGATTCTGCAGACCGTATCTGGCATGAGCAAACCACACGAAAAATTGAGAATCATCCTCCAGTGTGATCTGAGCAGGGAGATCTCAAAATGTCATGACAGAGCACTTTATTGATTAAAATTTTTAAGTACCCAAACATCTTTTATTCAGTTGATAAATAAAGAAAATTCAAAGGCTGGGCATGGTGGCTCAAGGCCTGTAATCTTAACACTCTGGGAGGCCGAGGCAAGAGGATTGTCTGAGTCCAGGAGTTTGAGACCAGCCTGGGTGACATAGTGAGACCTCATCTCTACAAAAAATTAGCCGGGTGTGGTGGTGTGTGCCTCTGGTCCCGGCTGCTCAGGAGGCTGAGGCAGGAGAATCGCCTGAGGTGGGGAGGTCAAAGGCTACAGTGAGTCATGTGTGTGTCAATACACTCCAGCCTGGGTAACAGAGTGAGTCTCTGATTCAAAAAAAAAGGAAAATTCAAGAGCCAGTATAAGGATGTTAAGAGATACGTCTGATGGCTGTTCATTAAGACCTGAAAATTTGTAATATTATGCAGCCATAAAGAAGGACAAGCAGATGGACTTCGCAGCAACTTGGATGGATTTAGAGTCAATCATACTCGGTGATCTATCACAGAAACAGAGAACAGAGAGGGCCATATGGTCTCACTCATAAGCAGACCTTGAACAATTATACTATAAGAAAGGGATTGGCAATAGTGGGAAACTGCCAGGGATGGGGGGGCACACCTCATCAACAAGGGTACAGGCATAATAAACATTTGTAAGCCGGGCTCGGTGGCTCAGCCTGTAATCCTGCGCTTTGGGAGGCTGAGGTGAGTGGATTTGCCTGAGCCCGTGGGTTTGAGACCCGCCTGGGCAACTTGGCGAGACCTCATCTCTACAGTAAATCAAAAAGTAGCTGGGCGTGGTAGTGCGCGCCCGTAGTTCCAGCTACTTGGAAGGCTGAGGCAGAAGGATCACCGGAGCCCAGCAGGTCGAGGCTGTGGTGGCCGGGAGCGGCCACTGCACTCCAGTCTGGGCGACAGAGTGAGACTCCAACTCAAAAATAAAAATAAAAATAAACATTTGTATACCTAACCCTGAATTGCACCCCACATCTTTAAAATTGAAAATTAAAATAAAATATCTTTAACGAAAAAATAACTCCATAAGATATAAACATTGCAGAAAGATTCATTTGAATCATGCTAGCTATAATAGAATTCATGTATTTAAGGTTGAATTTGAACGAACATCAGCATCCTTTGAAAAATAACAAGTGTGGCCCTTGGTTCTGCAGCAAAAAAAAAAAAAAGGCCTGAAAATAATAAAACCATAGAGTAAGTCTAAAAAGAATCCATTTAAATGGAAGAATTTCATTCTAGTTGGTATCCCTTGAATAACAGTTTGAGTTCTTTAACTCTTCCTGGTCCCAGGGATAGAGTGTAACGTTCCAAATGCCCTCTCCTGACTCAGTGCCTGGACTGACGTTTGTGTTTGCGTTTTAGACGCGGTGTTCCACTTTGATAAGTCGACTTCATCCTGCATCTCCACCAATGCTCTTCTTCCAGATCCATATGAATCCGAAAGGTGAGTATTTTCTTGTGGCCTTTGTGGCACCGTTCCCGTGAGGTTGAATGGCCCGAGCGCGGGGCCCCGTGCGCCACCGTGGCTCTGCCCAGGCCGGGGTCCTGCTTGGACCCAGCTCCTCGTGAAAGTGTCCCTTCCTTTGCACACCGTCCAAGTAGATATTTCTATATCCTGAGGAAGCGCGTGATTATGCTCATGTAGAATCTGTCCCTATAAGAGAGTTTTTCCACTCATAAAACCCAGAACAAGCCGGGCTCGGTGGCTCAGGCTGTAATCCCGCCCCTTGGGAGGCCGAGGAGAGAGGATTGCCTAAGCCCGTGGGTTCGAGACCCACCTGGGCAACTTGGCAAGACCTCATCTCTACAATAAATCAAAAAAATTGGCCAGGCGTGGTAGCGCACACCTGTAGATCCAGCTACTCGGAAGGTTGAGGCGGAAGGATGGCCGGAGCCCAGCAGGTCGAGTCTGTGGTGGCCGGAGCAGCCACTGCACTCCAGTCTGGGTGACAGAGTGAGACTCCGACTCGAAAAAAACAAAAACAAAAAAAACCAGAAGAGCCTGTGTGGTAGGCCTGGAACGTGTCCTGCCTGGTGTCCCCTTCTCAGGGTCTGTCCTGCGGTCACATGCTGTCCCTCTAGGGGAGGGGCTCATACTCTTTAAAGCTCTAGCCTGTGAGCCAGGCGCAGTGGCCCAAGCCTGTCATCCTAGCACTTTGGAAGACTGAGGCAAGAGGATTGCTTGAGCCCACGTGTTCAAGACCAGCCTGGGCAACATGGTGAGACCTCGTCTCTACAATAAATAATAATAATAATAATAATAATAAAAGCTCTAGCCTGTGAATGCAGGATGCCTCCATTTTTTTTCTATTTTATTTATTTTTATTTTTTTTGAGTTGGAGTCTCACTCTGTGGCCCAGACTGGAGTGCAGTGGCCGCTCCCGGCCACCGCAGCCTCGACCTGCTGGGCTCCAGCGATCCTTCTGCCTCAGCCTTCTGAGTAACCAGAATTACAGGCACGCACTACCACACCCAGCTGATTTTTGATTTATTGTAGAGATGAGGTCTCGCCAAGTTGCCCAGGCAGGTCTCAAACTCGCAGGCTCAGGCAATCCATTCACCTCAGCCTCCCAAAGGCACGGGATTACAGGCTGAGCCACCAAGCCCGGCTCTCCATTTCTTTCTTAGTCCAGCTAAAGTGTTCTGGAACACAAGACAGAGTCTTTTTTCACTAAGGGAGAACAGAAGTAAAACAAAAGTATAAGAGACAGAAAAATATTGCTGCTGGCCAGGCGTGGTGGCTCATGCCTCTGATCCCTGCACTTTGAGAGACCAAGGTGGGAGGATTGCCTGAGTCCAAGAATTCAAGTCCAGCCTAGGCATCATAGTGAGATGTCATCTCTACAAAAAAAAAAAAATTAGCTAGATGTGGTGACGCATACCTGTAGTCCCAGCTACTCAAGAGGCTGAGGCAGGAGTCTCGTGTGAGCTCAGGAGTTGGAGGCGAGTGGATTGCCTGAGCCCACGGGTTCGGGACCCGCCTGGGCAGCGAGTCCTCATCTACGATAAATCAAAAAATCAGCCGGGCGTGGTAGCGCATGCCTATAATTCTGGCTACTTGGAAGGCTGAGGCAGCAGGATCGCCAGAGCCCAACAGGTCGAGGCTGCGGTGGCCGGGAGCGGCCACTGCACTCCAGTCTGGGCCACAGAGTGAGACTCCAACTCAAAAAAAAAAAAAAAAGAAAAGAAATGACAACCGTCTGATTCTGTTAGCTCTAGCTCACTTCCCCCTTGAGTCCTGTTGGATTTTATGGCTTTCCTGTGAAGATCCCTAAACGTTAGCTCTGGATTCTTGGGGCTTTCTCTGGGAAAGAATCCCTCTCTGGGATTCTTCTGGTTCCCTTCTTCCAGAAGATGTGTTTATGAGTAAGAGTGTATCTGAAGGTGGTTTTCTCCTGCCTCTCCCTCTGTAAGCATGACTTGCCTCCCATTCCGTGTCTATTCCCATCTGAGAATCCGGCTTCTTCTCCCATTTAAGGGGCAGGGCTGACCCCACAATGTCACAGTGAATGAGTGGCCTCTTTTTGACGTGAGACTGTGACTCAGTTGCAGAGAGAAGGGCCATGTCTCTTTGTTAGCCTCCAAACACAACAGGGCCATAACTGTACATCTCAGTCATTTCTGTTATTATTGTGGTAATAATGCTGCGTAATGATACCTTAGTGGTTTGCAAAAGCACACATTTGACTGGGAGTAGTGGCTAGAGCCTGTAAAGCACCTGGGGAGGCCAAGGAAGGAGGATCACTTGAGGCCGGGAGTTTGAGACCAGCCCGGACAACATAGTGAGATCTCTTCTCTACCAAAAAAATAGCCGGGCATGGTGCTGCACGCCTGTAGTCCCAGCTACTTGGGAGGCTGAGGCAGAGGGATCACCTGAGCTCCGGAGGTCGAGGCGGCGGTGAGCCGTGATCGTGCCACTGCACTCCAGCCTGGGTGACAGAGACCCTGAATCAAAAAACAAACAACAAACATTCCATTTCCTGGCCTTGGTTCCCTAGGCTGGCTGAGGTCCAGCCTCTTGACGGGAATCCGTGGGGCTCAGCTGGCCTAGGCTGGACTCCAGACTTCAAGTGGGGCTCAGGTCTGTTTCACATGTCTGCTTCCCAAGACTCGGGCTGCAAAAGCAACAACCCCTCCCTCCCCTCCCCTCTCCTCCCCCCACATTCTTCCCACGGGGCTGGTGAAGACCCTGAAGGAGGCCAACAGGACCTCACCAAGCCCCTTCGCACCTGAGACCTGATGTGTGGTCACTTCTGCCTGTGGTCTCCCAGCAAAGCAGAGCACATGACCCAGCGAGCAGTCAGGAGAGCGGGGATGTGTCCTCCAGCCACTTGGAGGGAGGCACTGCAGTATGGTCCAGTGGCAGGCTGGATCATCCCATCACAAGGGAAGGGTAAAGAGTCAAAGCAAGAATTCAGTCTTCCCATCCATGAATACCCGTAAGATCCCATAACAAAAGTGACAGACGGCCCTGAGGGTCGTTCTATCACAGTGTCTAAAGAACGAAAATAAGGCCAGTGCAGTGACTCACAACTGTAATCCCAGTTTGGGAGGCCGAGGAGGGAATATTGCCTGAGCCCAGGAGTTCAAGACCAGCCTGGGCAACATAGTCAGGCCTTGCTTCTACAAACAAAATTTTAAAATTAGCTGGGTGTGGCGGCGTGCACCTGTGGAAGGAAGGAAAGGAAGAGGGAGGGAAGGAAGGAAGGACAGAAGCAAGGAAGGAAATAGTTGTTTATGGAAAACTTTCTGTAATGAGCCATGTAATAAATCGTTTAGGCTTTGCAGGCCATATGATCTCTGTTGCAACTACTCAGTTCTACCTCTGTAGGGCTAAAGCATTCATATACAGGTCTAAGCAAGTAGGTATGGTTGTGTTCCAATAAAACTTTTTTTTTTTTAGTTGGAGTCTCACTCCGTCACCCAGGCTGGAGTGCAATAGCATGCTCATGGCCACCCCAGTATCGAACTGCTGGACTCTGGTGATCCTTCCACTCAGCCTTCCAAGTAGCCGGAACTACAGGCACACACTACCATGCCCGGCTAATTTTTGATTTATTGTAGAGAAGAGGTCTCGCCAAGTTACCCAGCTGGTCTCCAACCTGTGGGCTCAGGCAATCCACTCTCCTTGGCCTCCCAAAGTGCTGGGATGACAGGCTGAGACACTGAGCCTGGCCCCAATAAAACTTTATTAACAAAAATGAGCAGCAGACAGATTTGACCCTCGGGCCTTAGTCAGCTAATGCCCATCATAAGCCCTTTTGCTGGAAAGTGCTTTTTGGATATATCTTTCTTTTCTTTTCTTTTTTCTTTTTGAGCCAGGGTCTCACTCTGTCACCCAGGCTGGAGTGAGGTGACATTATCACAGCTCACCACGACCTAGACCTCTTGGGCTCAGGTGATCCTTCCACCTCAGCCTCCTGAGTAGCTGGGACTATAGGCGTGCACCACCTGTCTTTTATTTTTTTCTGGAGATGAGGACTCACTATGTTACCTAAGCTGGTCTCAATCTCCTGAGCTCAAGCAATCCTCCCACCTTGACCTCTCAAAGTGCTGGGATTACAGGTGTGAGCCACCGTGCCCAGCCAGATATATTTTATTAATTGTCACTCCTTCATGCAAAACAGTCATCTTGGAGCTTACCTGAAACCGTCTTTCCCTCCTATTGGGTATTGATAAACTGAGGTATAACTTTAATTAACTTTTAAAAACATGTTCCTTACTAAGACGGTGAAAATTGTCATTAACTGAAAACACAAAATTCTGCCCCCCAAAATTACCTTATATTAAAAACCGAGTAGCTTTGAGACTATGTCTTCCTCATTAGAAAGTAAATTTTAAACTCTATTCTTAAAGAAGACATAACTGGGCAACCCTCTCGGGTCCCCTCCCACTGTGGGCGCTTTTCTCTCCTCTCAATAAATCCTGCTTTAAAAAAAAAAAAGGCAACCGGGCTCGGTGGCTCAGCCTGTCATCCCGCGCCTTTGGGAGGCTGAGGGCAGCGGACTGCCTGAGCCCGCGGGCTTGAGACCCGCCTGGGCAGCGAGACCTCATCTCTGCAATAAATCAAAAAATCAGCCGGGCGTGGTAGCACCTGCCTGGAATTCTGGCTACTCGGAAGGCTGAGGCGGTACCATTCCTTCCATTTCCAGGGCCGAAATTTTGGAACCGAGCCTCTTTTTCCCTCCATTCCTTCTCTGATCGATTATTATGAACGGACGTGTTGGATTCAGTGGCTACAGTGATGTCTTGGCCGTTGGTGTAAGGGGTGACGTATTGAACTTGGAAAGACGATTCGATTCTGTTTTCCGTTTAGGGTTTATGTGGCTGAGTCACTCATTTCCAGTGCTGGGGAAGGACTGTTTTCTAAGGCGGCGGCGGGGCCCAACTCGGTCGTGTCCTTTTACAACGGAGTCCGAATCACGCACCAAGAGGTGAGTGGGGCAGAGGGGAGAGTCAACTCTCTTAGCTAAAGCGCTTTGTGTCAACGTCCCTTTGCTTCAGTATTCTCTAGAAACGTAAAAGGGCTGATGGGCTTCTTTGTAGAGTTGATCGGACGTTTTCCTCTTTATTTTAAGCCTTAAGATGATGGTTTTAAGTTCCACAGCTCCACAAGACAGCAATTGCCTTGTTCTAGACGATAGCCCGTGTCTGAAAAGTTGAGGTCCAGTCGGGCCCTGTCAGTCATTAACTTATGACATTGGGAAGGGTTCTTTACAAGAAGGCCATCTACATCTGTCAGGGAGGGTGCTATTGCCAAAACATTAAAAACGGAGAGTGAAAGAGTTGAGTTGCCTCTTGTCTTAAAATCCAACCCCGGATCTATTTATTTTATTTTATTTTATTTTATTTATTTTATTTTATTTTATTTTATTTTTTTATTTTATATTTTATTTTATTTTTTGAGTTAGAGTTTCACTGTCGCCCAGGCTGGAGTGCAGTGGTACGCTCATGGGCGCCGCAGCCTCAACTTGCTGGGCTCAGACAATCCTTCCGCCATTACCTTCCATGTAGCTGGAACTACAGGCATGCACCACCATGCCCACCTCATTTTTTTGATTTATTGTAAAGAGGAGGTCTTGCCAAGTTACCCAGGCTGGTCTCAAATCCATGGGTTCAGGCGATCCTCTCACCTTGGCCTCCAAAGTGCTGGGATTATAGGCGTGAGCCACCACACCCAGCTTAACCCTGGACCTATTTCTAAGACTTCATGTATGTTTTTGTGTTCGCTTCTTCACTTCGCAAGGAGCTTCTTAAGTGTCTGCTTATGGGGGGGATGTTCGATGCTTTCAGCCTAGCCATTGAGCTCCACGCTTATGTCACTTACGTTCCATGTGTGGGGTGTGGGCTTATGTCTGATGCCCACATTCAAGTCCTCACCTTTTTACTTATTCCTGTGGGACTGTAAGAACGAAAGCGGAAACAGTGACGTTATAGCACAGTCAGAACTGCTGCCCAAGCAAGAGATGGCGAGGTGTTTCCACTGCACTGTGGTCCAGCAGTGTCCAGACCTTCCACAGCAGTCCGGAAGGGCCAGAAGCTTGTACGACTTTGGATGTGGATATATGATTTACCTGTGGAACATTTTACAGATAAAGAACCCGAAGCCCAGAGAGTTAAGCCATGTGCCCCGGTTGCAAACACAGTGAACAGCAGAGTTCAAGTAGTCCAGGCACGTCCAACCCACAGCCTGCAGGACGCATGCAGTCCAGGACAGTTAGTCATGCGTCCCACAAAGTCTTTTAATGTCATGAGTGTTTTAGTATTTATTTTCTTCGTGACCCCATGCATATTTCCATTTTTGAAGTTCACAGTCACTCCTTATTCATGACATCGCTTTCTGGCAGCTCACACATGTGTGAGCAGTTTTGAAGCCCACTTAGAATAAAATTCGAACAAATATTTCTGACGAGTACCTTGAGAACTCACTAAGAATTGTGACCACGTCCATCAAGCCAGACGTGGATAGATGAGTTTTACACGAACAAGGTCAAATTTCCCACTAGTTTTATATTGTTCCCATTTTTCTAAACTTTATAAATTAAAAAATAAAAAGAAATCTTATTATGTATATATGCTAACTACGTTATATAATTTATGCATAGCCCAAGACAGTTCCTCTTTACTCGATGCAGCCCAGGGAAGCCAAAAGGTTGGACACCCCCAATGTAGGGTTTTCAGTCGCAAGATCTGGCTCTGTGCTGAACTCACTATGCAAAATTGTGCCAGTGGATGAGACTTTTCTTGCCCTCGTGGAATTAGGTTCTGTTGGCCAGATAAGAAAAACACACCACTAAAGGCAACATAAGAGAGATGGCACCAAACGCCATATATCAGTGGCACATAGAAGGCTCTGGAATATTAAGACCATGAGGATGTTTCACTTCTGATCTTCGTACCAGTAGCTATGTCCCCTGTACCCAGAATTGTTCCTGGCACATAGTAGCTGCTCAGAAAATATGTGTGGTTGGAATACCACGTACAAATAAAAAACACAACGATAATTTAGCAGTGGAGGAAATGGTATACTTTTGAAAGTCAGCAGTTTTGCATGAAAATGTGATCCTGGCTGGGCATAGTGGCTCATGCATATAATCCTAGAACTTTCAGAGGCCAGGGCAGGAGGATTGCTTGAGGCCAAGAGTTTGAGACCAGCCTGGGCAACATAGTGAGACACTGTCTCTACTAGAAAGGAAGGAAGGAAGGATTTTATTGTATTTATTTTTTGAGTTGAAATCTTACTCTATCGCCCAGGCTAGAGTACAGTAGCAAACTCACAGCCACCGCAGCCTCGACCTGCTGAGCTCAGATGATCCTTCCGCCCCAGCCTTACAGGCATGCACCACCACACCTGGCTATTTTTTCTTAATTGCGGAGATGAGGTCTCGCCAAGTTGCCCAGGCTGGTCTCGAACCCGTGGGCTCAGGCAATCCTCTCACCTCGACCTTCCAAAGTGCTGGGATTATAGGCCTGAACCACCGCGCCCGGCCAAGAAAGCATTTTAAGTAGCCAGGCTTGGTGGCACACACCTGTACTCCCCGCTCTTCGGGAAGCTGAGGCAGGAGGATCGTGTGAGCCCAGGGGTTTGAGTTTGCAGCGAGCTGTGATTGCACCACTGCACTTTAGCCTGGCAATAGAGTGAGACCCTATCAGGAAAAAAGAAGAGGGGGAGGGAGGGGCGACAGAGGGTGGGAAGGAAGGAATGAAATGACAGAGGGAGGGAAGGTTATCGTGTTGGCTCCAGAAGGCCATGCTGCTGGCACTGCCAGCTCTTGGGCTGCATCTGCCTGGAGTGGTTTGGAGAAGGAAGCCTGAGGTTAGTTACCTTGTAGACAGTGAGTCTTGCTGTAAACAAGAAAAACCCGCTGGCGTTGACGGCTGTCTGCTGGTTGCATTGACTGCCTACCTGTGCAAAGGTGAGGCCTTCCCTGGTGCGTTCTCATATCCCTTATATTTTAAGTCTTACTTTGCGTTTCCTTCGCCTCATCTTTTTTTTTTTGAGTTGGAGTCTCACTCGGTCGCCCAGACTGGAGTGCAGTGGTCGCTCCCGGCCCCCGCAGCCTCGACCCGCTGGGCTCCGGCGATCCTTCCGCCTCGGCCTTCCGAGTAGCCGGAATTACAGGCATGCGCTACCACGCCCGGCTGATTTTTTGATTTATTGTAGAGATGAGGTCTCGCTGCCCAGGCGGGTCTTGAACCCGCGGGCTTGGGCAATCCACTCACCTCAGCCTCCCAAAGGCGCGGGATGACAGGCTGAGCCACCGAGCCCGGCTTTTTCAC
>NW_007253019.1:53995-60335 GCF_000164805.1 Carlito syrichta
TTTTTTTTTTTTTTCTTTCTTTCTTAAAACAAGGTCTCGCTAGGTTGCCCAGGCTGGTCGCAAACTCCTGGTTTCAGTAATCCTCCCGCCCAAAGTGCTGGGATTACAGGCGTGAGCCACGGCCCCCAGCCTCGTCATCTACTTTTAATTCAAGTTATCTATTTGTGGGTTTGTGTGTCTTTATAAGGAACTGTAAATCTTTTTTTTTTTTCCATATAAAATAAGGAAAGATCAACACGTAGTAAGCTGGGCTGCCCGGTGCCACCCACGCACATCATGTGCACCGCCCGTGTGCAGAGATGCCTTGGGCGTCCTTTCATGTTCGCAGCACTCAGACCATGAAGTTTAAGGGCCCGTGAATTCGTATCTCTGACGTCCTTTGAGCTTGTAGGAGAATGGTCCTCTCTTATTGCACGCTTTCTTGTTGTCTGCAGGTTGACAGCCGGGACTGGGCCCTTAACGGAAACACCCTCTCCCTCGACGAAGAAACAGTCCTTGATGTTCCTGAGCCCTATAACTACGTATCCAAGTACTGTGCCTCCTTGGGACACAAGGCAAATCACTCCTTCACTCCAAACTGCGTCTATGACATGTAGGTATCACACCCCAGGCTGGCCGATCCCTGCCTAGTCCCCGACTTGCAGGAGGGCTTGTCCAAGGTGTTATCCTGCTCCAAGTGAATAACCGAGGGTTGGGTCCGCTGTCCTAAACCTTAGGAGTATAGCTTCAGATTCCAAAGCTAAACCTCTTGGCCAGGTAAGAAATGCAAAAGTGGTTCGCAAAGTAGAAATGCTATGGGGATAGTATACCTGGTGGTTTCTGTTTTTCTTAATTTAAAATTTTTTTTATTCAGATGGGGTCTCACTAGGTTGCCCAGGCTGGTCTTGAACTCCTAGGCTCGAGCCATCCTTCTGCCTCTGCCTCCCAACGTGCCAGAGTTACAGGCGTGAGCCACCATGCCAGGCCAGTGGTTGCTGTTTTATGGCTGCTTTTTTTTTTGTCCTTCCATTTTCTTATTCTGGAAAATTAAGGATAGTGTTATTTGAATAATAGTAAAAATTGAAATTACTCTGCACAGTGGAGAAGTCTAGGGATCCCTTTTTTTTTTTTTTCTTGAGTTGGAGTCTCCTCACTCTGTCGCCCAGACTGGAGTGCAGTGGCCGGCAGCCTCGACCTGCTGGGCTCCAGCTATCCTTCCGCCTCAGCCTTCCAAGTAGCTGGAACTACAGGGGTGCACTACTATGCCCCGCTGATTTTTGATTTATTGTAGAGATGAGGTTTCCCCAAGTTGCCCAGGCGGGTCTCGAACCCGCGGGCTCAGGCAATCCATTCATCTCAGCCCCCCAAGGCACAGGATTACAGGCTGAGCCACCGAGCCTGGCTGGGATCACTTTTTTTATTTTTTGAGTTGGAGTCTCAGTCTGTCACCCAGGCTGGAATGCAGTGGCACACTCACAGCCACCCCAGCGTCAACCCGCTAGGCTTCACGGCCACCTCAGCATGGACCTGCTGGGCTCCAGCAATCCTTCCGCCTCAGCCTTCCAAGTAGCTGGAACTACAGGCACGCACTACAACGCCTGGCTAATTTTTGATTTATTGTAGAGACAAGGTCTCACCAAATTGCCCGGGCTGGTCTGGAACCTGGAGGCTCAGGCAATCCCAAAGTGCTGAGATTACAAACTGAGTCACTGAGCTCGGCCCTAGGGATCCCTTTTATGATACAAAAACAAGGAGGAAAATAAAATCCTAAACCCAGGACATGAAATCTCAGTGTTGGAAGATACCTATAAAATCAGAGTCCCAGGCTGGGCACGGTGGCTCAAGCCTGTAATCCCCCGGCACTTTGAGAGGCCAAGGCAAGAGATTTGCCTGAGTTGAGGGGTTCGAGACCAGCCTGGGCAACTTGGTGAGACCTCGTCTCTACAATAAATCAAAAAATAAGCTGGGCGTGGTAGCGCACACCTGTAGTTCCAGGTACACAGAAGGATCACCTAAGCCCAGCAGGTCGAAGGCTGCGGTTGCCATGAGTAGGCCACTGCCTTCCAGACTGGGTGACAGAGTGAGACTCCAACTAAAAAAAAAACCCCCAAAAAACCAGAGTCCCTCATATTTGATCATAAAAAAGAATAAAGTAGTGACATATGGTAGGTGTGACATGGATGGCAGTTGAAAACATTGTGCTAAGTGAAAGAATCCAGTCACAAAGGACCACACATTGTGTTCTTCCACTTATGTGAAATGTCCAAAAAATAGGAAAAAAAATCAATAAATATGAAAATCTACAGAAAGAAGATTATGGTTACATGGGACTGGGGCTGGGGTGGGAAATGTCTTCTGATGGGTACAGGGTTTCATTTTGGGGTAGTGTAAATGTTCTCAGGTAGGTGTTCTAAAATATTAGACAATGGTGATGGCAGTACAGCTTTGTGAGTATTTTTAAAACCACTGAATTATCTACTTTAAAAGGGTAAGTTTTATGGCATGTGAATTTAAGCTGTTATGTTTTTAAAAATCAAATAATCCTATCCCCTCTCAGGGATTAAACCTCTTGGAAACTCCGTTGAGGGAAGCTTACTATTATCCACAGAGGGAGCTGCCTAGACAAATGAACTAGACGTCATGAGATTAGCTTTTGGAGTCTGGGTGTGGTGGCTCACCCCCACAATCCCAATACTTTGGGGGGCTGAGGCTGGAGGATTGCTCGAGTCCATGAATTCAAGACCAGCCTGGGAAGCAGAGCAAGACCTTGTTTCACTGGGCATGGTGGTACATGCCTGTAGTTCCAGCTACTTGGGAGGCTGAGGCGGGAGGATGGCCTGAGCCCGGGAGGTTGTTGCTGCCGTAAGTTGTGATCCTACCACTGCCCCCTAGCCTGGGCGACAGAGTGAGACCCCTGACTCAGAAACTAAAAAATAAATTTTAAAAGAATTTAGCTTTTGGGCTCTGATGACTAGAAAGTTCTTGCTATTGACCCCAAATGAGTTTCTCCGTTAACACCTAGGCTTTGGCCTTAATTGTCTTCCTTTCTTTGTGCTGTGTCAGATTGTCTTCTGCATGGTAGACCTAGAAACATTTTAGTGGCTTTCACGTGCCCCCTGAACGTTCTCTCTCTCTCTCTCTTTAAAATTTATTTATTTATTTATTTTATTGTAGAGACGAGGTCTCGCCAAGTTGCCCGGGCTGGTCTCAAACCCGAGGGCTCAGGCCATCCTCTCACCTTCGCCTCCCAAAGTGCTGGGGTTACAGACCTAAGCCACTGAGCCCGGCCTTCTCTCTCTCTCTTTTTTTTTTTTTTTTTTTTGAGTCAGGGTCTCACTCTGTCACTCAGGTTGGAATGCGGTGGCACGACCACAACACACAGCAGCCTCCACCTCCTGGGCTCAGATGATCCTTCCACCTCAGCCTCCCAAGTAGCTGGGACTCCAGGCACGTGCCACCACACACGGCTATTTTTTTTTTTTTTTTATTTATAGAGATGAGTTGTCACTGTGTTGCCCAGGCTGATCTCAAATCCCTGCGCTCAGGCAGTCCTGCCTCAGCCTCCCAAAGTGCTGGGTCTACAGGCCTATGCCATCACACCCAGTTAATTTTCTGAGATTTTTGTAGAGAGGAGGGCTCGCAATGTCACAGGTTCTGAAGGTTCTCTCCCCAAAGCTAAGCATCTCTGACTGTTCTCTAAAAGATGCAATTGGGAGTCTTGTGTGTGTGTGTGTGAGTCAGAGTTTCACTCTGTCTCCCAGGCTGGAATACAGTGGCACACTCCTGGCCACCGCAGCTTTGACCTGCGGGGCTCAGGCGATCCTTCTGCCTCAGCCTTCTAAGAAGCTGGAACTACAGACACACACCATCATGCTTGGCTAATTTTTTTTATTTATTGTAGATATGAAGTCTCACCAAGTTGCCCTGGCTGGTCTCGAACCCATGGGCTCAGGCGATCCTCTCACCTTGGCCTCCCGAGGTGCTAGGATTATAGGCATGAGCCACCGCACCCGGCAAACAATTGGGAGTCTTGGTGCCACCATCACGGATCTCCTGACCTTGACCTGGGAATGGCAGTTCTTCCTGGGCACCAAGGAGCTGTGTGCATGGCAACCTCTTTGGACAGCATGCAGTCCCTGAGTCGCCTAGCTCGTTAGCAGAGGCAGGATCAGATCATGTGCCTTTAATCTGTAGGAAAATCGCCAGGATTTGGAGGTTCCTCAAGAATGTCCCTTCCTGAATCCGTAAAATGGCTTAAACATGTTCCTGGCAGTGACTCATTCTCCTTGGCAGCCGGTAACAAACACTGAAGCTACAACCTGTGCTTAAAGGGCGGGTGGAAATGGCAAAGGACATGTGTCATGTGAAATGAAACTGACACCGGGATTAACTCCAAGGCTTTCATGGCCAGCGCAAATTAGGCCAAAGCATCGTTCCAAGCTGCACACAGCTTCACAACAGCCCTCTAAAGCATAGTAACTAACACTCATAAATGCTACTTAGACTATTCCTCTAAAACATTGCTGGGCGTGGTGGCTCATGCCTGTAATCCCAGCACTTTGGGAGGCTGAGGCGAGAGGGTTGTTTGAACCCAGGAGTTCTAGACCCATCTGGGCAACATAGCCAGACCTTGTCTTTACCAAACAAACAAACAAACAAAAAAACACTTTAAATATAAGCTGGCAAGCCTGTAATCCCAGCACCTTAGGAGGCCGAAGTGAGGGGATTGCCTGAGCCTACGGGTTTGAAAACAGCCTGAGCAACTTTGGCAAGACCTCATCTCTGCAATAAATCAAAAACTACGCCTGTAGTTCCGGCCACTTAGAAGGCTGAGGCGGAAGGATCACCTGAGCCCAGCAGATCGACGCTGGGGTGGCCGTGAGCGTGCCACTGGGCTCCAGCCTGGGCGACAGAGTGAGACTCCAACTTAAAATATGTGTGTGTGTGTGTGTGTGTGTGTGTGTGTGTGTGTGTGTGTGTGTGTGTGTGTGTTTAATATATGAGTTGGGTGTGGTGGCATGGTCTGTAGTCCCGGCTACTCCGGTGGCTGAGATGGAAGGATCGCCTGAGCCAAGGAGGTCGAGGCTGCGGTGGCTGTGATCATGCCACTGCACTCTGGGAGAATGAGACCCTGACTCAAAAAAATAGATAAGTAAATAAATAAAACTAATTATTTAATTTCATTGCAAAGACATGATTTTGCTCACCACAGGAAGGAAAACACAGGAGACAAGAAAAGTTTCCATTTGTGCAAAATCAAGTCCCTGTACTATATAGGTTTTCATCTGCTGATTGTTGTTTGTTTGTTAAGTTAATTTGCAAGGCCAAATCTTAGTTTTGGTGGGGATGGGAAGATTACTTGAATAATAACTAAAATTTGGATACCCAGCCAGGCACGGTGGCTTACACCTGTAATCCCGGCACTGTGGAAGGCCAAGGCGAGAGGACTGCCTGAACCCAGGAGTTCAAGACTAGCCTGGGCAACATGGCAAAACCTCTTCTCTATAGTAAATCAAAAAATTAGCTAAGCATGGTGGCATGCACCTGTAATCCCAGCTACTCAGGAGGCTGAGGCAGAAGGATCACCTGAGTCTACGAGGTTGAGGCTGCAGTGAGCCATAATTATGCCACTGCATTCCAGTCTGGACAACAGAGGGAGGCGCTGACTCAAAAAAAATTTACATACACATTTTGGCATTTATTTGTTTTTAAAATCCTTGGTTGTGGTATATGCTTTAGCATAAACAAAGCAACCCTTCCACGAGCTCTTTTTTTTTTTTTTTGAGTCTCACTCTGTCACCCAGACTGGAGTGTAGTGGCCGCTCCCGGCCACCACAGCCTCGACCTGCTGGGCTCCGGCGGTCCTTCCGCCTCAGCCTTCCGCAAGCTCTTTTAACTGCAATCTGATACAAATGTCCACTGACAAATGTAGCTACTTTCCTAGCTAAATGCGGGTGACATGGAGACAAGGGCCCCCCATTTGGCCTGGAGGCTTGGTTGGCTGCACATTGTGCGGCTGGTGTTTACTGAGCCCTCACTTGAGGCTGGTGCCAATGCTCATAGCCTGATGTGTGTGATCTCACTTAGTCCTCCCAGCAACTTGGTGAGGCCAGTGCCGGCCCCAACCCAGATCACAGGCACAAGACACAAGTCACGGGCACAGTGTTAAGTCTCCTGACCATCGTGCCTTCGTGACGCCTTCGAGTGTCAACACCCGCTGGGCGCAGTGGCTCACACCTGTGATCCCAGCACTTTGGGAGGATGAGGCGAGTGGTCTGCTCGAGCCCAGGAGTTTGAGACCATCCTGGGCAACACAGCGAGATCTCATCTACCAAAATTTTTTTTTTTTTTTTTGAGTTGG
>NW_007253019.1:60855-63934 GCF_000164805.1 Carlito syrichta
GCCACTGAACTCCAGTTTGGGTGACAGAGTGAGACTCCAACTGAAAAAAAAAAAAAAAAAAGGAGTGAACACCTGAAAGTGAATTTTTTTCTTTTCAGAATGTCCATTATCTACACTCTAGAAATAATGAAAATAAGCAGGAAAATGAAAATATAAGAGAATCATAGGAAAAAGCCCAGAAATTCAACACAGAGTTTCTGGGTTTTTTTTCAGTGTACCAGAGTTTAGCCATAGTTCCATCTCAGGAGTATTATTTTTTTCTAGTTATTTTTTTTTAATTTCTATTTTTTCTAAAGTCAGGGTCTCACTGTGTCAACGGGTCTCGAATTCCTAGGCTCAAGCAATTCTCCCATCTTGGCCTCCCAAAGTGCTAAGGTTACAGGCATGAGCTACCGCACCCACCCTTTTTGATGAAAATTTTTTTTTTAGTAGGAGTCTCACTCTGTCACCCAGGCTGGAATGCAGTGGCATGCTCACGGCCACCGCAGCTTCAGCCCACTGGGCTCGGGTGATCCTTCCGCCTCAGCCTTCCAAGTAACTAGAACCATAGGCACACACCACCACGCCTGGCTAATTTTTTTGACTTATCGTAGAGACAAGGTCTTGCCAAGTTGCCCAGGCTGATCTTGAACTGCTGGACTCTGACAGTCCTCTCGCCTCTGCCTCCCAAAGTGCTGGGATTGTAGGCATGAGCCATCGCTCCCAGCCTTTTTAATGAAATATTTACATTTAAACCAAGAGTTGTAATTTTCATAAGAAATTTTTGAATCTGTGGTCCAGGCGTCTCCTTTGTGTCGGGACCCAATCTGCTAGTTCTGTGTACTTGCGTGTCCACACACGCGCACACACAGGCATGCGTGCACACACACACGTAGCAACTAATCCTAGTTGAGTCCTCCCTTTGAACCAGGCACTGTGGGAGGTGCTTTCTCTACGTGACCCTATTTGGCCACCACAGAGACCCCATGGGATAAGTATGACTAGTATTATCACAATTTCCTGGATGAGGAGAGTAAGATTCAGAGATAGAAAAGGGTGCAGTGATAATGAGTAGGGTAGGACACACGAGCGCCGTCCGACCCCAAGGAAAGTGTCCTTTCCACAAGGCGTGATGTGTAATTAGGGTAAACACGCAAAAGACATCCCCAAATCACAGACACACCACACCTCTGCCCCCAAGGGAGGGAACCAGCCAAGTTCTATCATGCCTGTGTGCCAATCTAACGCAGGCCTGGAACCTTCTTTAGTGTCTCAAAATTTGTTCAGAATTTGACTGTAAATGAATCAGATTGATCTGGCCAGATGCATATAAAAATAAAGCTGACTTCTTTCTGGCCATGCCTTACCTATTTCCATTTCAACAGCTGTTAGGTGAGGTAAGTCTTTTTGGTTTTTGAATTGGAGTCTCACTCTCACCCAGGCTGGAGTGCAGTGGCACAATCACAGCTCACCGCAGCCTCGACCTCCTGGGCTTAGGCAATCCTCCTACTACCTCAACCTCCCAAATAGCTGGGATTACAGGTGCGCACCACCACGCCCAGCTAATTTTTAAAATTTTTTTTTAGAGATGAGATCTTGTTATGTTGCCCAGACTGGGCTCAAGCAGTCTTCCCGCCTCAGCCTCCCAAAGTGCTGGGAGCCACCGAACCTGGCCTGAGCCAAGTCTATGTATTACTTCCTGACCTGCCAGTTCTGCAGACTCTACTGTGATTGGGGTTAGGAGCCTTTAGAGAATGAACTTGGTCTCAGAATTACTGCGGGTTCCAAGAGGACTTGGGACAGGGCTGCATTATTGCTCCCTGCAAGGGTTGCTTTACAGGGGAGTGTTAAAGAAACAGGTTGGCAGAGAGGCCTAGATTTCCTTCCTGGAAAGAAATCTCTGTCTGCTTTCATGCTGGAAAGCAATACTTCTTGTAGATATGCAGGGTGGGACAAAGAGTTTTTGCTTTGGGAAGTCCACAGGGCTCTTTCTTTTTTTTTTTTTTTTCTTTTTTTTTGAGTTAGAGTCTCACTCTGTCACCCAGACTGGAGTGTAGTGGCCGCTCCCGGCCACCGCAGCCTCGACCTGCTGGGCTCCGGCGATCCTTCCGCCTCAGCCTTCCAAGTAGCTGGAACTACAGGTGAGCGCTACCACGCCCGGCTAATTTTTTTATTTATTGTAGAGATGAGGGCTCGCCAATTTGCCCAGGCGGGTCTCGAACCCACGGGCTCAGGCAGTCCACTCACTTGAGCCTCCCAAAGCGGGGGATTACAGGCTGAGCCACCGAGCCCAGCTAGGGCTCTTTCTTACACTCCAAAAGCACCCTGGGAAAGCCTTCTCCCCGGGTCCAGCCGGGTCATTGGATGCTGCTGGCCCAGTGAGCTGAAATGCCGGCAGTGTGCACTGGGTGTCATTTTTCATTGAGGACAGATTTGTGTTGTTGACCGTGATTGCTGCTTTATTAATAGAGTGCCAAGTACGCTCAAAAACAAATAGAGCAGGGCTTTTCAAACTTTATATGCCAGCGGATCACCTGGGAGTGCTGTTAAAAAGCAGATTCCAGGTTGGGCGTGGTGGCTCATGGCTTGTAATCCCAACACTTTGGGAGGCCGAGGCAGGAGGATCGCTTGAGCACAAGAGTTTGAGACCAGGCCGGCTCGGTGGCTCAGCCTGTAATCCCGCGCCTTGGGAGGCTGAGGTGAGTGGATTGCCTGAGCCCAGGGTTCGTGACCCACCTGGGAGACTTGGTGAGACTTCATCTCCACAATAATCAAAAATTAGCCGGGCGTGGTAGCACACACCTGCAGTTCCGGCTCCTTGGAAGGCTGAGGCGGAAGGATCGCCGGAACCCAGCAGGCTGAGGCTGCGGTGACTGGGAGCGGCCACTGCACTCCAGCCTGGGTGACAGAGTGAGACCCCCGACTCAAAATAATGACTGACTAAATAAATAAAGCCGGCTCCAATCCAGGAGATCTGGAGTGGGGCTGCGGTGTCCCAGGCCTCCCTGTGGCCCACTCTCTGGGCACTACCAGGGCCGTCCAGGGAGGAGAACCCCGGGGTGACCCCGCCCGACCCTGCCCCCGCCCCCTGGCCCCAGCC
>NW_007253019.1:63954-77356 GCF_000164805.1 Carlito syrichta
CCCCCCCGCCCGGCCCAGGGTGACTGTGCGTCTTGGCGTGTAGGTTTGTGCACCCGCGCTTCGGGCCCATCAAATGCATCCGCACCCTGCGCGCCGTGGAGGCCGGCGAGGAGCTCACGGTCGCCTACGGCTACGACCACAGCCCCCCGGGGAAGAGCGGGCCCGAAGCCCCCGAGTGGTACCAGGTGGAGCTGAAGGCCTTCCAGGCCAGCCAGCAGAAGTGAACGGCCCGGATCCGGGGTCCGGAGACCCGGAGTGGAAACTTGGATCTATGCACTACGTTTCATCCGACAACGGGACATCCAGGGACTGCTCATGCTGTGACATCACCTCTTCTCACCCCGCGTTAGCAACGACTTTCTCTCGCATACTAACTAGGTCTGGCTGCATTACTCATCCCAGATTTAAAATTAGCTAGCCTCGAAACAGCGTCCTACTGAGAGGTATTGTCGAGCCGTGGACATGAGACAGCGTGATGGTCTTGGGTGGTTCAAGCCTAAATCGGTACCACATCCAGAGACGCCAAACGATGCCACTGAAAAAAGGGAAAGGAGGTTTTTTGGTCATTTTTTCAGTCAGTGGTTTTTCCATGATGTTTTTTTCCTACGGCCGGTGCAAACTGTGCGCTCATACGTGCAGCTGGGCCGTATTGAGGCTGGAGAATGACTTACATCTTTATTCTCTAAATGTAGTATAATTTGCCTTTTAACCTTTGATCTGTATCTTGCAATAGAATGGCTTTGTTTTCTTCCTAATGACTAGAAGCCCACTTTGGGGTCACTTCGCCCCCCTCGGTCCTATTCCTCCTATCTTAGATCTTCTTTACAAGAGAAAACTTCCCAGCGGATTTTTTTTTGCGTCAGTAGCAGTGTGTAGGTCTCTCTGACTCTTTCTAGATCATTATTTCATTATGATGTCCTAATATAAAGTACTGGCCCATAGGGCCGGGGTATTACTATAGACTATTATTCTCGCATGTGAACAAAGAGATCTCTGCTTTAAGATGTGAGAAGAAATGAATCGACTTCGTTTGCATTAAGTTATGGAAGAGTTGTAATATGTACTTTAAGAAATAAGAGAAGAAAGTTAGTATTTCTAAGCTGCAACTGTGGCAATTTGGCAATATTCTTTAATAGTGCTAGTCATTTTTTTTTCTCCTTGGGTACACCTGAAATGTACAGTACGTAACACAGAGCAGTCCAGCTTGTGGCACAGCGCATTGAATTCAAAAGTCAAATGGCAAACTTGAGTTCTAATGGAATTCAGATTTTTTTAAAAAAATCTTTACTACTAAGGCAGACATACTGATCACTAGATACCGATCCAACCTTGATGCTAAAACTCTTCATCATCGTAATTTCAAAGCTCTTACTGCTTCAAAGCATCGTACACTAAGAGTTAACACCTGTAGAGTTTAAAAGCCGCAATATCAATAGCATTTCAGCCATTTTACCAGCCATGTGTAATCACAACTGCAGAAATAAGGAGAAAATCCCTGGTTTTTTTTCTTTTCTTTTCTTTTCTTTTAGTTTAGCTAGATCTGTAACCTCACTGGGATTGCTCTGAATGAATTCTGAGAGTTTTTCTATGACGCCCTCGCCACATGTCACAACCGTGTCTTCTTTAGAGGCTTTGGCGAGATGGCTGGAAGGTCTGGGTAGCAGTGGTTGCTCTGACCTCGACAGTGGCTCCTTGTCACCCGAGTCAGTTTGGTCTGGAAGACGCAAGGAAAGGCTTCCAAGCGCTAACAGACAGCACACTCCGGCAGACCAAGGGAGGCTCACTGGGTGTGGGAGAAGAGTGAGGAAACGGTTGGAAGGAAGTTGGAAGTTTCTTGCCAAGTGGCACATAACTTTATGAGGACGGTCACAAAAGGGCTTGATCCAGGGTTACTTGCAATTCTCAGTTCTTCAAGCATCCCCTGAGCACAGGATTCAGCCCTCTACAAGGACGGGCTCCCTGGAACTTTGCAGCCAGGTGGCGGTGGCTTCAGAGAGACCCAGGTGGGTCCTCGTTTGAAAGCTTGAGTGAATGGTTCACACAGGAGAGGAGGTTGTCAGGGCTTCTGGAAAGCTCTCCCACAAAAGAAAATGAATAGAGTTTTTAGATGAAGAGGAACCTGGATAGGATCGCTTCTGTTCTGTGGAAAGAGACCGTTCTGAAGCTGTGATAGATGGGCGGGTTCTTTGGACTTGTGTCCTCATAGGTGCTTTAATCTGAATGTGTCCCAAAGTGAGAGACTGCCTTCAGGGGAAATTTGGCTTCCAGGAGCTCCAGTCAGGTGGGAGCCGGGTCGGGAAGTGAGGTCAGGAGAAAATGGTGCAGCTCACACCTTCCGCGCAGCCATGCTCTGGGTGATCTCACGCCTGAGGCTGCCGTGGGTCACGGCTGCAGCAGCGGGGAGTGATTTGTATCTCATTATCTCATTCAGATGGAATTTCAAAAAAATGTGAACAGAAGGAATTGAAGAGTTGTAAGTAGTGATGAACCCGCTAGTTGATTCTTCAGACTATGTATGGAATGATAACACTAAGCTTCAAACTGAAGTGTCTGTGACCTTCAGACCCATCAGAGCCAGCAGGCCCACGCCCGGCCCAGCCTTTCTCTCAGACGCCTTCGAGTTTCCCGTGGCTTCCGGCTGTTCTTTCTCCTTCCGAGCCTCCTCCCTTCATATGTGAGAAGGCTTGGTGTCTCCGTGACATCAGACCCAGCCTGCCCTCCCCACCTCGCTCTGATCCCCCCCCTCTGTTCCCTCCTTTCTCCCCGTCTGTCTTTCCCTCTGTGGGTGTCTCGCTGTCCACTGGCTGGCGTCTCTGGCTTTGTCTCCCCCGACCCCACCACCCCTCACACACACCCACACATGCCCAAAGACTTCGTCCCAGATCGGAACCCGAGGGGTACTTGAGGGTCACCGAGTTTTGCAGGTGGGGAAGGACATCCCGGGGATAGGGGTCTCGTCGAGAATCAGCCGTCCAGGGATTCGGGGTTTGGTCCTCGTTTGAGCCTGAGCGCAGGTGGAACAGCCTCCAAGCGTGTTTTCCTGCCTCACGTGCCTGCGGAAGGAAGCTGTCAGGAAGCCCCTGAATCCTGGTCATTCCATCAGCATCTCAGTACGACAGAAATGTGGGAGATTCCGTGTGGCAGGGGAGCATGAGGTCCCTCTCTGTCCTCCCCAAAGCCGTGAGAGTCCATGGCGGGCTCGACACTGGGGTCTCGAGGAAATTCACTCGGAGTTGTCTCAGTCCAACCCCTGCATGGCCAGAACCCTCAGCATCCTTTTTAAGACAAAACATGCTCTTGTGTTAGAGTTAGGAATAGCAACTAATCCATAGGGGCATGTCCCCAGGTGGACATTCTGAACGGACTAACAACTGTCAGGACTGAATTTCCAACACGAAGGATGAGGTTGACAAGCAACAGGTGAGGAGGTCTGAGTCTTGCAGTGCCTATTGTTTTGACCGGCTTCTTCCCTGGGTCTGCCTGAGAAACTAAGAAGGAAATTTGTTTTTCAAGACTCCCTTGGAACTTGTCAGGGGACTGTAGTTAAATCTATTTGCCCTCTGGGGGTTCTTCACACTTGAGAAACTATTTCCTTATCACCAACAACCCTGGAAGGCCAGGAAGGCCAAGTGGAGCCAAGTGGAACCATGGTTAACATTTAATGATAACAATTAAGATTGCATTCATGATGAACAGTGAATGAAAGGGTTGTCTTCTCAGTTGAGACAGTTTGTGGCACTTTTTGTAACATTCATTTAAAATACTTCTTAAAAAATGAAATCACTCACTGCAAAATGCATTCGAAAATCTTCCAAGAAGGCAGAGGTATAGTTTTCTGTTTTGCTTTGTTTTAAGACAGTTGCCTCAAGTTTCTGTCTTAAGAGTGGTGATTTAGACTCCAGACATCTTTTGTTTTAGAAAAAAACAAAAAACGAACAAAACTATGTTGCAAGACTGACCATTGTAATGTTTATTTGCCACAGATCAAAGGTTCACAAAATATATTAAATTTACATCTACGTGAGATACCTTGATAGATTATTTTTTTCTTTGATCTTTTTCCCTTCAGGAATTCGGAGCCTCGTGTCACTTGTTTATTTTTGTTTTGTTTTGTTTTTAATTTTAAAAATACTAAATTGTAATAGTTTTCTTTTGCCAAATGTGTGCATACATATTCAAAGCAATGAAACTATTTCAAGCCATACAACCACGGGGTTAGAAACCCCTTTCACAAATTTTAATGTGTTTGTATGTAAATAGATGTTTGTATGAAATATTTTCATGGTAGAATGAATCTATTTAAATGAAGTTGAATTATTCCAGTGCTATTTAAACACATTACACAAATTTTGGTGAGAATTATCTGAGTCTATCGAGATGTAATGCAGATCAACTTTGATTTTTAAAAAATCAAAAGCCTACACAGAACTCTGGCTCACAGCAACTTCCTCGGCGTTGCAGCTGGAGAGAGTTGTAGGCGTCCCCAGTGCCTCAGCCGCTTCCTGGTGGTAAGTTAGGTGCTAAACGGAGGTGTGTTCACCTTTGGTGACATCACTACGGGCCTGCGAGGGCCTGGGAGTGAATCAGAGGCATTAGAGACACCGGTGCAGTTACCCGGAGCACAATTTCTTTGCAGGGCAGCAGAATCAGAAGCCAGACTCGGTCAGGGGACCCTCGGAACGGGGTTTCCTGGCCGCCACCATCGCCACCCTTACTGCCTAGTCTCACACACGTCAGGGAGGCTGCCCTCAGTGGAGTTGGGGTTCAGACCCCAGGGTGGGACTTCACGGTTTTGCCAGCCGTCTCCGCCTTCTGACCTCCTCCTGGCAGAGAGGAGGGAGAAGCGAACGGCTGGCAAGGGGCCCATTTGTCAGCACAGTCGCTTTCCTGTCTCCGCTCTGGAAGACTGGGCACCAAACTTCGACCAGAGAGAGAGAGACGTCTTCGGATAATGAAAAGCCTTGCTTCCTCTGTCTGTGATTTTACACAGTGGTTAGAAGTGGTTTTAATCTCAAGACCAATCACACCCCTAGAACATACCTCCCAGCTCTCCTGACTCTGACGTTACTGAAAAGAGAAAAACAAAACTCCTTGATAATGATATTCAACTTGAGTGGAATTTTTTTTCCACTTTGGTCCTGGATATAATGAAATGATCAATATTCTGACAAATTTTCACTGTGTATAGGAGCAATATGAACACACGCCAACGTATCTTAACATATCTCCTTGGTTACATGTTGGGTTACGATCATCCATCCTGATTCATGTATTAGGGAACCACAGGGCCTGTGTGATGCCTGCTTACCATCTAAGACAGTTGTGTCCATCATTCTGAGTGCCCTACTTCCAAAGTTTTTCCGCCTGGGTTTCCTTTGTTCCGTTTTCACCCCGAAATGCATTTATGAGGTTGTGAGGTATGTTTAAGGAGTAGAAGTTAGGGGTATGCTTTCGGCATTTGCTGCAACCCAAAGTGACCCCCTCACGGTGAACGAGCATCTTTGGTCTTTTGTGGAATTTGAACTAAATCTATGAGCCTTATTCAATATCTATAATTCTATGATTTTTTTAAATTATGGGAAATTAATGAGAGATGTTTACATGAATAATGTTTGCCCTTACCGTGTTATGAATGAGTTTTTTTGTAGTGTGTCTGGGTGCATGTGCAAGAGAGTAGGAAAAATGTTTCTGAAACAAAACTTGACAAATATTTGTAATGAAAAGTAAATTTAAAGATTGCTATAATTGCGCTATAGAAACAATGCAAGTATTAAACAAAATATACAATCACCTGTCGTTGTCTTCCTTTGGTTATCTAGGGCAGAAAAGCGGCCATATTTTTCTTATAATGAATGTGTCTACTTGTATTTCATTTAAATTACTTAATTTAAATTACTAAGCAAACTTTACGTTTTAAGTTGCTTACAAATATTGGCCATTTACCATTTTCAAAGCTCTATCATAAGAGCTCAGGAGAAGGCGGAAAGCTTAGGAACTTGCTGTGCTTGGCGAGACTCCACACACACCGATAAATCCAGAATGGTTAAGCCACACAACGAAGTCTCCTGACAGAATATATAAATGTCAAAGGTGTTGAATGTGAGATGATCAGGGAAAATTTCTGAAAGGCAGGACCAACTCCTAGTTTAAAGAAAATATAGAAGCTGGGCTCGGTGGCTCAGCCTGTAATCCCACGCCTTTGGGAGGCTGAGGTGAGTGGATTGCCTGAGTCTGCGGGTTCGAGACCCGCCTGGGCAGCAAGACCTCATCTCTACAATAAATCAAAAAATCAGCCGGGTGTGGTAGCACACGCCTGTAATTCCGGCTACTCTGAAGGCTGAGGCAGAAAGATCGCTGGAGCCCAGAAGGTCGAGGCTGCGGTGGCCGGGAGCGGCCACTGCACTCCAGTCTTGGCGACAGAGTGAGACTCCAACTCAAAAAAAAAGAAAATATAGAAACTTTATTAGACATTGTCGTTGATTTTGGCAATCTCAGGAAGAGTTTGAGCTGAGAAACCCCTTATTCCTGTCCAAATCACAGTCGACCTTTCCAAAGCACAAAAACCAATGACCAGCTAGGTGCAGTGACTCATGCCTGTAATCCCAGCACTTTGGGAGGTCAAGGTGGGAGGATTGCTTGAGCCCAGGAGTTCAAGAACAACGTGGGCAACACAACAAGATCTTGGCTCTACAAACAGATAAAAATAAAATTAGTCGGGCATGGTGGTGCATGCTTGTAGTCCCAGCTACTTGGGAGGCTGAGGTGGAAGGATCCCCCTGAGTGCAGAAGGTCGAGACTGCAGTGAGCTGCGATCATGCCGCTGCACTCCAGTCTGGGCCACAGAGTGAGACCCCAACTCAAAAAATTAAGACAAAAAAAAGGGTAAGCCTAACTCCCTTGCAGCATATTGGCATGCTCAGTCAATGTGTTTTTTCCTAGAGTTTCTTTGTGAAAACCAGAAGCCAGTCTTTTGAATTCAGAGCTTCACTCCTTATAGTGTACATAGAAAAGGATTCACGGGGCCATCTAGATTGCTATCATGTTTTTACTTCCGTATCAGAATGCTTCCATTTTTGAGAAACTTAAAAGCCCAACTCAATTTGGCTCAAGTAATAGAGAAGGTTTACATCTCACATAACAAATAGTGTTGAGTGACCTAGACATTGGTTAATCCAGCAGCTCAACCATATTCTTTTTATTTTTCTGCCCTGCAGTTCTCAGCCTGTCAGTTTTGCCCTCTGGGTCTTTCACCTCACAGCCACAACACCGCTGCCCCGGCTCCAGACATCACAGCCATTCACTGGCAAGGGCTATGGAGGCATTCTGATTATCTGAGTGAAGTGTATGACTGGGGGACCTGCACCAATTTGGGGATCTCCTAACAAAGGAGAACGGGGAAATGATCGTTGGGAGTATTCAGCCTGACAGGGTTCTTATGCCCGCTGCCCAGAAAAATCAATACACTGACAGCAGTTGTGGCCATAGAGAAAGAGTTTAATAAGCACAAGGCCACCGAGCAGAAGGACGGGAGCTCCTGCTCAAATCCACCTCCTCAATAATTTTAGACTAGGGGGTTATCTTAACAAATTTTTAACTAAGGATGAACTTGGTGGGTGGGGTTAGGGAATAGGCACTGCCGATTGGCTGGGGATGAGGACATGGGGGTGTGGAAACCATCTTTGTGCTCGGAGTCCATTTCTGGGAGGGTGTCACAGGGACCGGGTGGGGTCATGGGTCCCTCGGAGTACAAAGTCCACCATTCTGAGGCTTTACCACAGAGGCTGTCTATAGAGTCCTGTGAGCACTGGCCACTGAGCCCTGAGCAGCTAGCGATTACAGAGGTGCCGTCCGCCCTGTCACTGGAGAGCTCCATACAGAAGTGTGACAAGACAGAAGACTTTCCTCCCGTGTGTCACAGGATCACGCTGGCTGTTGCTTCGAGAACAGGCCGGGATGGATGTGGAGACCCAGGTGGAAGCAAGGAGCACATGATGAGGGTGGGTGGTGAGAAGTGGCAAATTGGGGTGTCTCACGAGACAGAGACGGTCGGGTTTGCTGAGATGTGGTGTTAGGCGTTTCAGAAGGTAGGCTCTTGTTATTCAGGTATGGACAAGCCAGCGATCAGGAGACATGTGTCCTTGAAAAGATCGCATAGCCGGGCGTTGTGGCTCACGCCTGTAATCCAGCACTGTGGGAGGCCGAGGCGGGAGGATTGCTTGAGCCCAGGAGTCCGAGACCAGTCTGGACAACATAGTAAGACCACATCTCTGAAAAAAAAAAAAAAAATTAGCTGAGCATGGGGGCGCACACCTGTAGTCCCAACTACAGTTCTTGGGATGCTGAGGCAGAGGAATCGTCTGTGCCAGGAGGTTGAGTTTGCAGTGAGCTGAAATCGTGCCACTGCACTCCAGCCTGGGTGACGGAGTGAGACTCTGACTCGAAAAAAAGAAAACAAGAAAAGGTAGTCTAAAGATCCCTTGGCTCTCTGAAGTTTTGCTGAAAAGTCAATTCACAAAAGGCAGATTAACTGGAGAGGAGGCATAAGAATGTGTTTAATGTGTTCACGTGGGAGCCTTCAGAATGAAGACCCAAAGATAAGGAGAAAATGTTTATTTTTATGCTTAAGTGCAACAAAGTATGGACAGTCGTGTAGAAATGTGATTGGAAGCCGGGCTCGGTGGCTCAGCCTGTAATCCTGCACCTTTGGGAGGCTGAGGTGAGTGGATTGCCTGAGCCCGCGGGTTCGAGACCCGCCTGGGCAACTTGGCGAGATCGCCTCCCTACAATAAATCAAAAATCAGCAGGGTGTGGTAGCTCATGCCTGTAGTTCCAGCTACTTGGAAGGCGGAGGCGGAAGGATCGCCGGAGCCCAGCGGGTCGAGGTTGCAGTGGCTGGGAGCGGCCACTACACTCCCGTCTGGGTGACAGAGTGAGACTCCGACTCAAAAAAAAAAAAAAAAAGAAATGTGATTGGACACAAGGGTGATGGTGACGGGCTGAGAGGGAGACAGCAAAGCCTGTCTGTCTAGATTTTTCTTGGCCTCTGTGACCATGTGTTTCCTAAATCCAGGTATGGGGCAGGGGCCTCTCTGGAATGGGGACCTTATGACCTACTGTCAAAAACATTGGTCAGAATTTTTTTTTTAAGTCAGGGTCTCACTCTGTTGCCCAGGTTGGAGTGCAGTATTACAATCATGGCTCACTGCAGCCTTCATCTCCTGGGTCCAGGCAATCTTTCTGCCTCAGCCTCCCGAGTAGCTGGGACTACGGCACACACCACCACGCCCGGTTAATTTTTTGATTTGTTGTAGAGATGAAGTCTCACTATGTTGCCCAGGCAGGTCTCAAACTCCTGGACTCAAGCAATCCTCCTGCCTCAGCCTCCCAAAGTGCTGGATTTACAGGCTTGCGCCACTGTGCCTAGCCCAGATTATTTATGTCCAGTTTTTACACAATAGGTGGAAGGGAAAATTAGATGACAATACTGTTTTTAGGTTTTAGGGCTGACTCTGCTGTTTCTATGACTCGTCTTAGGGGAAGAGGGATTCTAGTTTCTTTCTTTTTTTGAGTCAGAGTCTCACTCTGTCACCCAGGCTGGAGTGTAGTGGCATGCTCACGGCCACTGCAACCTCAACATGCTGGACTCAGGCGATCCTTCCGCCTCAGCTTTCCAAGTAGCTGGAACTACAGGCGTGCACCCCCACGCCCCGCTAATTTTTCTGATTTATTGTAGAGATGAGATCTCGCCAAGTTGCCCAGGCTTGTCTTGAACCCGTGGGCTCAGGCAATGCTCTCACCTCAACCTCTCAAAGTGCTAGGATTATAGGCGTGAGCCACCGCACCCAGCTGGGATTCTAGTTTCTATGGCTAGCCTTGGGGCAGAATGGAACGAAGAGAAAACAGGTCAGAGAAAAACTTTGACTGCTGAAGCTGCTTCTGAGGCCTTCATTCTGGAGTGTTGTTTTCTGAGTTCCAACAAGTTTGTTACTCACAGTTCCCAAGAGGAGGGGCCCACCATGTTTTAAGGGCCACACAGGGAAGTGCCAGAGACAATCAGATGGTGGAAGCAGTGAGGGGAAAACGTGGGGAAGAGTCTTTTTGGCGGCTTCTGTAGAAAGGAGTAGCCGGGCAAGGGTCAGCACGTTTAGAATCAGCTGCTTGGAATAATTTCAGCAGACTCTGGGGTGTAGCAGGGAGGACTTCAGTTGTCTGGCACCTGGCCCTGGGGTGGTGGTGACACTGAGTGTATATAAAGGAGGTGGGTGTGGGCAGTGACACTCGATGTGTTGGTTTGCATACCGGAAGGTGCCAGGTCGTTGCTACCTGCAGGAGTTAGCCAGCCCTGGGAGGAGCAGCCCTCCAAGGCAGAAGACCCTCAACGCCAAAGTGTCAGAATAAAAAGACATGTTTGGTTGGGCATAGTGGCTCACACCCGTATTCCCAGCGCTTTGGGACGCCGAGGCAGGAGGATCGCCGGAGTCCAGGAGTTCGAGACCAGCCTAGACACTATTGCAAGACCTCGTCTCTACAAAAAATACAAAAATTAGCTGGATGTGGTGACGCACATCTTGTAGTCCCAGCTACTCAGGAGGCTGAGGTTGAAGGATCGACTGAGTTTGGGAGGTCAAGGCTGCCATGAGCCATGATCATGCCACTGCACTCCAGCCTGGGTGACAGAGTGAGACCCTGTCTTAAAAAAACAAAAAACACCAAAGCATGCTTGATACAATAGGAAAGAAGGAATCAAGGACAAACTCTATGACTCTATGATTTGGGGTCTGAGCAATTAAAAGAATGAAGTAATCACTCAGTGAAAACAATAGTCACCACTGCTAGCACTGATGGTCTTATGAGTCATCTGCATTTTTCCAGTTTTAATTTCTAGTTCCAAAACAACCATAGTTTCTTCCTGGTCCAGCTCCCTCTGGCGGTGAGGATTTATTTTCATACTGCTTCTGAGGCTGAGCTTTGAATAGTTAAAGGAAGACACCACTTTCATGGCTTTTTTTCTTTTTTTTTTTTTTAAGAAAGCAGGATTTATCCAGAGGACAGAAAAGCTCCCACAGCAGGAGGGGACCCAAAGGGGTTGCCCGCTTTTTTTGTTTTTTAATGAGTCCACATTTCAAGAGGGCTCATAGCATTTTTGGAGTCTGTGGTAAGTTGAACAAAGCTGGTTTATCTTTTAAAATAAACAGAAACATTTTTACTTCACATAGCACTTTAAAAATCTCTTTCTTGGCCAGGCTCAGTGGCTCAAGCCTGTCATCCCAGCACTTTGGGAGGCTGAAGTGAGTGGATTGCCAGAACCTGCAGGTTTGAGACCAGCCCGGGCAACTTGGTGAGACCTCGTCTCTACAATAAATCAAAAATTAGCCAGGTGTGGTAGCGCGCACCTGTAGTTTCGGCTACTTGGAAGACTGAGGTGGGAGGATCGCTGGAGCCCAGCAGGTCGACGCTGGGGTGGCCATGAATGTGCCACTGAACTCCAGCCTGGGCAATAGAGTGAGACACTGACTCAAAAAAAATAAATAAAATCTCTCTGATAGAGAACAGTTGTCTGTAAAACATGGATTATGAGTTCATTAGTCCTAAATTAATCGAATTGTGTACTCTGACCTATTGCTTTTTTCTTTTCTTTCTTTCTTTCTTTTTTTGAATGGGGATCTTGCTATGTTTGCCCAGGGCTCAAACAATTCACCCACAGCAGCCTCTCAAGTAGCTGGGATTACAGGCATGCACCACCACACCCGACTGCTACTTATTTATTTATTTATTTAAGGCAGGGTTTCACTCTGTCCTCCAAGCTAGAGTGAGGTGGCATGATCATGGCTCACAGCAGCCTCAAACTCCTGGGTTCAAGTGATCCTCTTGCCTCAGCCTCCCAAGTAGCTGAGATTACAGGCATGTGCCACCACGCATGACTGTTTTCTATTTTTTTGTAGAGAAAAGATCTCGTTTTGTTGCCCAGGCTGGTCTTGAGCTCCTGGCCTCAAGCAATTCTCCTGCCTCAGCCTGTGACTACAGGTGAGAACCATCAGGCCCAGTTTGCTACCTTTTTTTAAAAAATGTCAACCATGGTGTGGTGAAACAGACAAGCTCCCCAAGGAAAAGTTACCTTCTTCTTAATTATATGCAGAAACTATACGGTCACCCACCAGCAGCTCCTGAGTTTCTTTTAGACTTTAGAGTCTAGCTCATATCTGGGACAAAGAGAATTTCTCCAAAACAGGAAAGTCTTTTTTTCTGAGCTGGAGTCTCACTCTGTTGCCCAGACTGGAGTACAGTGACGTACGCCTGGCCACCGCAGCTTCGACCTGCTGGGCTCAGGTGATCCTCCCACCTCAACCCTCCAAGTAGCCGGAACTACAGGTGCGTGCTACCTGTACCTCAGCCTGTAATCCCACGCCTTTGGGAGGCTGAGGTGAGTGGATTGCCTGAGCCCGCGGGTTCGAGACCTGCCTGGGCAGGCGAGACCTCATCTCTACAATAAATCAAAAAATTAACCGGGCATGGTAGCACTCACCTGTAGTTCTGGCTACTTGGAGGGTTGAGGTGGAAGGATCGCCGGAGCCCAGCAGGTCGAGGCTGCGGTGGCCGGGAGCGGCCACTGCACTCCAGTCTGAGCGACCGAGTGAGACTTCAACTCAAAAAAAAAACAAAGAAAGGGAGGGAGGAAAGAAAGAGTTTTCCTGAAATGTCTTTACATATTAGAACTATTATGGCACTCTGTGTGTGTGTATGTGTGTGTGTGCGTGTGCGCACAGGAACACCACTTATCCAGGTAAGATTTGCAGAACCCACAGCTATGTGGGACACAGAAACCTGACAGTGAGCGATCCCTGAGCAACCAGGAGCTATTTCAAAGTTCACGCACTTTTCTCTGTAGAAGAGAGGCCAGGGCACAGTCACCATGGAACGGCAGATTCCAGCCTCAGAGTCGCTGACCCAGGAGAGTGACACAGCCGACAAGAGACAGAGGACGGAGAGGAAGGAGGACAACGCAGCTGGTTTTCCCAATGCTCCTTTCGGGTTTTCAAGAGCACAACTGGAGACCTCTGTTCCCTCATCTTCTCTGAAAACGTTCCCGGCCACTGGCTTCTCCAACCTCAGGGGCTGAAAGAATCCCTGGGAATGTGTGAAACATGCAGCTTCTTGTACTCTCCTGTCTGGATTGAGTTCCCTGGGCTGAGCCTGGGAAGCCTGGCATTCCTGCTTCCCAGAGCAGTCCGTGACCTGAGGCTCAGAATGATGTTCCTGAGCCATTAAGAACAGATGCGAGGCCGGGCTTGGTGGCTCAGCCTGTGATCCCAGCACTGTGGGAGGCCGAGGTGAGTGGATCACCTGAGCCCGCGGGTTTGAGACCCGCCTGGGCAGGCGAGACCTCATCTCTACAATAAATCAA
>NW_007253019.1:77575-85186 GCF_000164805.1 Carlito syrichta
ACAAAAAAAAAAAAAAAAGGACAGATGAACAGATGCGGGGCTGGGCTCGGTGACTCAGCTTGTCATCCCAGCACTTGGGGAGGCCGAGGATCGCCTGAGCCCATGGGTGCGAGACCAACTTGGCAAGGTCTCGTCTCTACAATAAATCAAAAATAAGCTGGGCGTGGACTACCACGCCTATAGTTCCAGTCACTTGAAAGGCTGAGGCAGAAGGACCACCAGAGCCCAGCAGGTCAACACGGGGGTGGCCACGAGCGTGCCACTGAACTCCAACCTGGGCAACAGAGTGAGACTCCAACTCAATTTAAAAAGAAAAAGAACAGATGCAGTGGGTCACAGGGCTCTCGCCTGTACTCCAAGCACGTTGGGAGACCAGGGCAGGAGCATTGCTTGAGCCCAGGAGTTTAAGGTCAGCCTGGACAACACAGTGAGACCTCGTTTCACACACACACACACACACACACACACACACACACACACACAAACATGATTAGCCAGGCACGGTAGCACACGCCCGTAGTCCCAGTTACCCAGGAGGCAGAGGTGGGAGGATCACCTGAGCCCAGGAGGTCAAGGCTGCAGCGAGCTGTAATTTCACCACTGCACTCCAGCCGGGGCAAAAGAGTAAGACCCCATTTCAAAAAGAAAAGATAAAAGTGAGTGGACTACACCCTGCCTAATGACAGTGGCAGGCTGTCAGGAATGTAGGCTTCCCACAAGAGCTGAAAAATTGTTCTTGGGGAGCCAATTTAGGATCAGGTCAGAAATAGCTAAAGTCACCAGAGAAAAATAAAGCCACCGGAGAATGGAAAAATGACTGTCAAACCAGGAGGACTTGAGTAGATACAATGATTTTTTAAACAATCAGGATCTTTGGAATTTCCTTTCAAGTAATACAGGAGGTAGGGGAAGCGAGTGGGGTGAAGATAAAACCAGACTGGCCGTGTGTGGATAATGCCTTCAGCTGGGTGCTGGGTACAAGGGAGTTCGTTGTCTTGTACTGTGTGTTTTTATGTTCTTAAATCTCCACAATAAAACTGGGCGTAGTGGTTCAGCCTGTTATCCCAGCACTTTGGGAGGCAGAGGCGAGAGGATTGCCTGAGCCCAGGGGTCCAAGACCAGCCTGGGCAACTTGGAAAGACCTCATCTCCACAATAAATCAAAAAATAAGCCAGACATGGCTACAGCACGCGCCTGTAGTTCCAGCTATTTGGAAGGCTGAGGCGGAAGGATCGCCGGAGCCCAGCAGGTGGAGGCTGTGGTGGCCGGGAGTGTGCCACTGCACTCCAGCCTGGGTGACAGAGTGAGACTCCAACTCAAAAAAAAAAGTTACCCCAAAAAGAAAATTTTAACACTCAGAGGCATTGGGCACGGTGACTCATGCCTGTAATCCCAGCACTTTGGGAAGCTGAAGTGAGAGGATTGCCTGAGCCCAAGGGTTTGAGACCAGCTTGGGCAACTTGGCAAGACCTCATCTCTGCAATAAATCAAAAAATTAGCTGGGCACGGTGGCATCTGCCCATAGTCCCAGCTACTTGGAAGGTTGAGGTGGAAGGATCGCCTGAGCCCAGCAGGTCAAGGCTGTGGTGGCCATGAGTGTACCTCTTCACCTGGGGACAGAGTGAAACTCCTACTCTGAACAAACAAACAAACAAACCCAGAAGCAGGCTTGGCATGGTGGCTCATATCTCTTATCCTAGCACTTTGGGAGGCCAAGGCAGGAGGACTGCTTGAGGCCAGAAGTCTGAGACCAGCCTGGGAAACATAGTGAGAACTCATCTCTACAAAAAATTTTTTAAAATTGGCCGGGCATGGTGGCATGCTCCTCTAGTCCCAGCAAGTTGGGAGGCTGAGGCAGAAGGATCACCTGAATCCAGAAGTTCGAGGCTGCAGTGAGCTGTGATCGTGCCACTGCACTCTAGCATGGGCAACGGGGTAAAACCTCAATTCAAAAACAAACAAAACCCCTCACAAATGATCAGCAAAAGCGTCATATCCAGAACATACTAAGCACGTCTGCAAACCAAGCAGAAAAGGACAGCAAACCCAACAGAGAGTGGGCAGAAGGCATGACAAGAATTTCAAGAAAATGGGGCTCACATAGCAAGTAAGCATGTGAAGAGCTGCCTACCAGTAAGTGGGAAAACGCAAACTAAAATAGAGTCCATTTTACTCTTACCAGATTAACAAAGAGTAATGTAGGCGAGTCCAGCCTGGGCAACATAGCAAAACCTTATATCTACAAAAAATAAAAAAGAAATAAAAATAAAAACCAGCTGGGTGTGGTGTGTGTGCCTGGTCCCAGCTACTCCAGGGGCTGAGGTGGAAGGATCGCCCGAGCCCAGGAGGTCGAGGCTGCGGTGAGCCGTGAATGTGCCACTGCACTCCAGCCTGGGAGACAGAGTGAGACTCTGACTCAACAATCATTAATAATGATAATTTAGTAGGATAATATCAAGTGTTGCAGCCAGGCTCGGTGGCTCAGCCTGTCATCCCAACACTTTGGGAGGCCGAGGCGAGGGGATTGCCTGAGCCTGAGGGTTTGAGACCAAACGAGACATGTGACAATATGGAGGAAGAGTACAGGCATGGAGAGAGACAGCATGTGCAAAGGTCCTGAGGAGGGACTTAGCAACACTTGATATTATCCTTCTAATAATAATAATATTATTATTATTATTATTTTGAGTCAGAGTTTCACTCTGTCGCCCAGGCTGGGGATCCCTGGCACATTCACAGCCACTGCAGCCTTTACCTGCTGGGCTCAGGCCATCCTTCCGCCTCAGCCTTCCAAGTAGCCGGAACCACAGGCATGCTCCACCATGCCCGGCTCATTTTTTGATTTATTGTAAAGACAAGGTCTCGCCAAGTTGCTCAGGCTAGTCTCCAACCCCTGGGCTCAGGCAATCCTCTCGTCTTCTGTAATCCCAAAGTGCTGGGATTACAGGCTTGAGCCACCGCACCCAGCCATCTACTGGATTTTTCAAGAGACGAACACTTTGGGGAAGAGGACGACCATGTGGGAAACAGGTGGCATTCAGACAAAACACACTGGCCCTGAAGACGTGGACATTATGATCTATATTCAAGGTCACTGTTGGCAGAATTAATGAGACGAGTTCCTCCTCCTTCCCGCCAGAGTTGCTGTTATTATCTTGCAGCACCTACAGAGAGTAGGCTGTTGACAGCAGGACACATCAGCCCTAAATTCTTCATGTGTCTCTCCTAAGCCCCTCCCACTTAACCTCAATGCCATTATCACGGGTCCTTGACAGTCATTCCCTAATACCATCCAACACACAGTCTGTAATCACATCTCCAAGCACTCCTTTTTTTTTTTTTGAGTTGGAGTCTCACTCTGTCGCCCAGACTGGAGGGCAGTGGCCGCTCCCGGCCACCGCAGCCTCAACGAACTGGGCTCCAGCAATCCTTCCGCCTCAGCTTTCCAAGTAGCCAGAACTACAGGCACGCGCTACCACGCCCAGCTAGTTTTTGATTTATTGTAGAGATGAGGTCTTGCCAAGTTGCCCAAGTGGGTCTCGAACCCGCGGGCTCAGGCAATCCTCTCGCCTCGGCCTCCCAAAGTGCTGGGATTACAGGCTGAGCCACCAAGCCCGACCAGCTCTCCTTCTTTTAGAAGGCTTATCATCGTGTCAATTATATTGATGTACCCATAGTACTGTTCGATTTTTATGAACATTAAAAGAAATAATTTTGCAGCCGGGTCCAGTGGCTCACACCTGTAATCCCAGCACTTTGGGAGGCCGAGGCGAGAGGATGGCCTGAGCCCAGGAGGTCAAGGCTGTGGTGAACTGTGATCATGCCACTGCACTCCAGCCTGGGTGACAGAGTTAGACCCCCAATTCAAAAATAAAATAATTTTACCTCCTTAATGATTTAAGTACAAGCAAATCATTCAATATGTAATCAGTTCTAGTTTTTCAGCACGCAGGGCACACGCTTGGGAATTCTTTTTTTTTGAGTCGGAGTCTCACTCTGTTGCCCAGGCTGAAGTGTAGTAGCATGATCATGGCCACCGAAGTCTCAACCCGCTGAGCTCAGGCGGTCCAATGCCTCAGTCTTCCAACTAGCTGGAACCACAGGCACGCACCATGCCTAGCTAATTTTTGTATTTATTTGAACCCATGGGCTCAGGCATCCGCTTGCCTCCACTTCCCAAAGTGCTGGGATTATAGGCGTGAGCCACCGCACCTGCCTATGCTTGGGAAATTTCTTTTTTTTTTTTGAGTTGGAGTCTCACTCTTGTTGCCCAGGTTGGAGTGCAGCGGCACCTCCCGGTTACCGCAGCCTTGACCTGCTGGGCTCTGGTGATCCTTCCGCCTCAGCCTTCTGAGTAGCTGGAACTACAGGCGCGTGCTACCACGCCTGACTAATTTTTTATTTATTGTAGAGATGAGGTCTCGCCAAGTTGCCCAGGCGGGTCTCGAACCCACGGGCTCAGGCGATCCACTCACCTCGGCCTCCTAAAGCGCTGGGATTATAGGCTGAGCCACTGAGCCCGACAGGGAAATTTTTTTTTTTTTGAGTTGGAGTCTCACTCTTGTTGCCCAGGCTGGAGTGCAGCGGCACGCTCATGGCCACCGCAGCCTTGACCTGCTGGGCTCCGGCAATCCTTCCGCCTCAGCCTTCCAAGGAGCTGGAACTACAAATGCATGCCACCACGCCCAGCGGTTTTTGTGATTTATTGTAGGGACGAGGTCTCACCAAGTTGCCCAGGCTGGTCTCGAACCTCCAGGCTCAGGCAATCCTCTCACCTCAGCCATCCAAAGAGCTGGGATTACAGGCTGAGACCCTGCACCCGGCCGGGAATATTTTTTGAAGGGAAATAAACTAACCTACTAATAGTTTTCAAATGTGATTATTCTTTTTATAAATACGAACATTCTATCAATTACTAATGTCAATATAATGTTTAGTTTGTAGTTTAATTAAATGCTTCTTAACTTTGTTTTATTTGCTATATGTTGGGGTCAATGTTTTTCTTTTTTTCCAGGTCTCAAAATCTTCATAGGCCTGAAAGCAACTTGGTCCTATGCATGGTCGGATGCCATCTAACAGAGACTTGCTGAGGCCAGGAGCTGCAATATGGCAGCCTTTGGTGCATGGCAGTCAAGATGGAAACTGACTTAGCCCACCTGCTTCCCTATGAGGCAGCTGCCACTGCTTAAGTTAAAAAACCAAACAGAAGTGTGAAGTCCTGAGGCTCAGGGGAAACAAAGGGAGAGAGGCAAACGTCGCTTCTAGGCCAGGGCTTGTGGCTCATGCCTGTCGTCCCAGCTCTTTGGGAGGCTGAGGCAGGAAGATCGCTTGAGCCCAGGAGTTCAAGACCAGCCTGGCTAACATATCGAGACCTCATCGCTACAGAAAAATTTTAAACATTAGCTGGGCATGACGGCACGTATCTGTAGTCCCAGCTACTCCAGCGGCTGAGACAGGAGGATTACCTGAGCCCAGGAAGTAGAGACTGCAGTGAGCTGTAATTGTGCCCCTGCACTCTAGTCTGGGCAGCATAGTGAGACTCTAACTCAAAAAAAGAAAAGCAGAGCCGGGCTCGGTGGCTCAGCCTGTAATCCCACACCTTTGGGAGGCTGAGGTGAGTGGATGGCCTGAGCCCGCGGGTTCGAGACCCGCCTGGGCAACTTGGCGAGACCTCATCTCTACAATAAATCAAAACATGAGCCGGGCGTGGTAGTGTGTGCCTGTAGTTCCCACTACTCGGAAGGCTGAGGCGGAAGGATTGCCGGAGCCCAGCAGGCGAGGCTGCGGTGGCCGGGAGCGGCCACTGCACTCCAGTCTGGGTGACAGAGCGAGACTCCAACTCAAAAAAAGAAAAGACAAGAAAAGAAAAACAAAAGCTGCTTCTAGGAGACACCACCTACTGCCCAGGCAGCTCTCAGGGGTCACCTGTGATGGAGGTGGTCTTTTTTTTTTTTGAGTCAGAGTCTTACTCCCTTGCCCAGGCTGAAGTGCAGTGGCACACTCACAGCCACCGCACCCTCGACCTGCTGGGCTCAGGTGATCCTCCCACCTCAGCCTTCCAAGTAGCTGGAACTACAGGCATGTGCCACTAGGCTCAGATACTTTTTTGATTTACTGTAGACAGAAGGTCTCACCAAGTTGCCCAGGCTGGTCTCGAACCCATGGGCTCAGGCAATCCTCTCGCCTCCGCCTCCCAAAGTGCTGGGATTACAGGAGTGAGTCACAGCACCCGACCTGATGCTAAGGTTACAGGTCTGGGCACAGTGGCTCACACCTGTATTCCCAGCACTTTGGGAGGCAGAGGCGAGAGGATTGTCTGAGACCATGGGTTCAAGTATAGCCTGGGCAACTTGGCAAGACATCTCTAAAATAAATTTTAAAAGTAGCTGGGCATGGTGGCACATGCCTGTAGTTCCAGCTACTTGGAAAGGTGAGGTGGAAGGATCACCGGAGCCCAGCAGGTCGATGGTGGGGTGACCATGAGCGTGCCACTGCACTCCAAACTGGGCGATGGAGTGAGACTTCGACTCAAAAAAAAAAAACCCAAAAAACTAGCCTGTCAGGTGCAGAAGGAAGACATATTGCTTATGCTTCTAAGCGGATTCCATTAGTGTCAGTCAGTCTAATACTAAACAAGCATCTCAGGGCTTCAAAAGGGGCAGGTATTGCCATTGTCCTCGCTTTGCAGGGGGGGGAAACTGAGGCTGAGAGTTGTGACATGGTCTGTAAGAGTCTTGCTGAGATTCAGTTGGGAGAACTGGACCTCGCTTGCTGTCGTAATGCAAGAGAAATGGATAAGGACATTCAGTATTTCAAGCTCATTGTCTTCTGAAAATTCAGAAACGCAACTTTGTTTTGTTAAGCACAGCAGAGACGTTAAAAGCCAAAAGACTTTATTTTGACTACCCTGTAACAAACCTCTCTGAAGACACCTGTTCTCCGCAAAGGCTTAATACAGTTTTGCCACAGCATCCGGCCAGGCCCAAGTGGGTCATTTCAGGAGCCATGACTCAGCCATCATGTCAGGAATAGTTTCCTCGTGTGACGCCCTTGAAGCCAAATTGTTAAAGAATCCAGAGGAGGCCGAGTGCACGCCCGTCATCACAGCACTTTGGGAGGCTGAGACAAAAGGACTGCCTGCGCCCAGGGGTTCGACACCAGCTTGGGCAACTTGGTGAGACCTCGTCTCTACAAATACGTCAAAAAATTAGCCAATCGTGGTGGCACGCGCCTGTGATTCCAGCTACTTGGAAGGCCGAGGTGGTAGAAGGATCGCCTGAGCCCAGCAGGTTGAGACTGTGTAGCCTTGAGCGTGTCACTGCACTCCAGTATGGGCGACAGAGACCTCAACTGAAAAAAAAAAAAAGCAGCAGGGCAACCTCTTTGGGTCCCTTCCCACTGTGGTAGCTTTTCTGTCCTCTTGATAAATCCTGCTTTCTCATTAAAAAAAAAAAGCAGTGGTGGGGAGATAAGAAGAATCACTTCAGGGTACGAATGACTTTCTTTCTTTTTTTTTTTTTTTGAGTTGGAGTCTCACTCTGTCGCCCAGACTGGAGTGCAGTGAGCGCTCCCGGCCACCGCAGCCTCGACCTGCTGGGCTCCAGCGATCCT
>NW_007253019.1:85570-91306 GCF_000164805.1 Carlito syrichta
GGCGTTTCCTAGGGAGAAGGATAAGTAGCTTACATAATTAGAGTACCAAATTTTCTCTTAGCAACAAATTTGTGTCAGCAAAAAAAGGTATTCAGCGCGAATTCTGCAATGAATGCTCGCAGGGCGTTGAAAGCGTAGAATATCTTCTAGCACTTAGGGATGGTAATTTGCAAGGGACAGAAAAGCAATATGTTAAGTTTGGGCGACAGAGTTAGACTCCGACAAAAAAAAAAAAAAAATCCAAGATACTGCCCACGATGTTTTGGAGACAATTCTACCTGGCCAAGGCTATTCTAAATAGAGTCAGAGGCTCACCGCTCCTCCCACCAGAACACTCCAGGGAGGCATGGAGTGGGGAAGGATGCTTAGTGGGAATCTGTAAGCTGTAGTCCCTGGCTCTGCCCCTTCCCACCCGGCAAAGAGGCACATGGACACCAAGCCACGGAGCCACGGAGCTGAAGAAGACACAGCTGCCCTCTGCAGAGGGCTGCGGTATAGACCACTGACAAAAGCGTGTATGTCCATGGTCTTCACAGGCCACATGACACATCCTCGTCAGAAAAAGCACGTGAGCAAGCCCCCCAGTGCATGTTCATTGTTTATCTAAAGCGATCATTGCAACCTATACTAGGCATGTTAAGGAGATTGTGAAACATTTATAAAATAAAAATGTTAAATGAAGCTGGGCATGGTGGTTCACGTCTGTAATTCCAGCACTTTGAGAGGTAGAGGCGAGAGGATTTTCTGAGCCCAGGGGTTCAAGACCAGTCTGGGCAAATTGGCGAGACCTCGTCTCTATAATGAATGAAATAATTAGCTGGGTGTGGTGGTGCGTACCTGTAGTTTCAGCGACTTGGGAGGCTAAGGTGGAAGGATCACCTGAGCCTAGAAGACTGAGGCTGCCATAGTCGTGAGCATGTCACTGCACTCCAGTCTGGACGACAAAGTGAGACTCAGACTCAAAAAAAAAATTACATTTCTATAACTCAGGTACTATTCTTCACATTTTAAAAGAGTCGCTTTGAAAGATTAACTAAACCAGGCATGGTGGCTCTTGCCTGTAATCACAGCACTTTGGGAGACAGAGACGAGAGGACTGCCTGAATCCACCCACGGGTTTGAGAACAGCCTGGACAACATGGCGAGACCTTGTCTCTGCAATAAATCAAAAAATTAGCCAGGCGTGGTGGCACGTGCCTGTGGTTCCAGGTTAAGGTGGAAGGATCACCTGAGCCCAGCAGGTCAAGGCTGCAGTGGCCGTGAGCATGCCACTGCACTCTAGCCTGGGTGGCAGTGAGACTCCAATTAAAAAAAAAAAAAACAAAGGGAAATAATAGCAATGATGACCTTATGAAGACCCACAGACCCAAATGAGAGAAATGCTCTATCCGTCGGTCAGGCTTATTCAACTCTGAGCCTGTGTTTTGCCTCCCACCTATGCAAAGGTTTTTTTTACCAGAATTCCTTTGCTAGACTGCCTTTTCCCCAAATTGTTCTGGAAAACTAATTGTTATATTTTTAACAAATGGATCCAAAGCCTAGCATAAGTCTTAGTTTGGAAGTTTTGGGGGTTTAGTCTTTTTTGAGTTGGAGTCTCACTCTGTCGCCCAGACTGGAGGGCAGTGGCAGCTCCCGGCCACCGCAGCCTCGACCTGCTGGGCTCCGGTGATCCTTCCGCCTCAGCCTTCCAAGTAGCCGGAACCACAGGCACACCTCCACACCCGACCAATTTTTTGACTTATTTTAGAGATGAAGTCTCATCATGTTGCTCACTCTGGTCTCGAACCCCTGAGCACAGGCAATCCTCTCGCCTCCCCCTCCCAAAGTGCTGGGATGACAGGTGTGAGCTACCTTGCCTGGCCAAAAGACTGCAGCTTTAGATGGACAGTGACTCCACTGTGCCCGTGGCAGCCCGAGCTCCTTGGGAGGCTGAGGCAGGAGGATTGCTTGAACCAGGAGTTGGAGGCTGCTGTGAACTATAATCCTGCCACTGCACTCCAGCTTGGTTAACAGAACAAGAACTTGGTTCTTAAAAAAGAAGAAAAATGCCAGGCTCTGGCCTCCTCTCGTGAGCCTTCAACGGTTGCAGAGCCTGGGGGGGTCAGAGACTGTAATTCCTCCCCCGCCCTCTTTTTTTGGTGAGTTACAATCTCATTCTGTCGCCCAGGCCAGAGTGCAGTGGCATGATCACGGCCACTGCAGCCTTAACCTCCTGGGCTCAGGCAATTCTTCCACCTCAGCCTCCAAATAGCTGGGACTACAGGTGTGCGCCACCACACCTAACTAATTTTTTAATTTTTTTGTAGAGGTGAGGTCTCACTATGCCTGCACTGGTCCTGAACTCTTAGGTTCAAGCAATCCTCCCACTTTGTCCCAATGTGCTGGGTTTTCGGGTGTGAGTTACCGTGCCCAGTCAAGAAATGTTTTTAATGTATTTACTTATTTACTTATTTTTTGTGGAGATGAGGTTCTTTTTTTTTTTTTTTGAGTTGGAGTCTCACTCTGTTGCCCAGACTAGAGTGCAGTGGCCGCTCCCGGCCACCGCAGCCTCGACCTGCTGGGCTCCGGCGATCCTTCCGCCTCAGCCTTCCGAGTAGCTGGAACTACAGGCGCGCGCTACCACGCCCGGCTAATTTTTGATTTATTGTAGAGATGAGGTCTCAACAAGGTGCCCAGGCAGGTCTCGAACCCGCAGGCTCAGGCAATCCACTCACCTCAGCCTCCCAAAGGCGTAGGATTACAGGCTGAGCCACCGAGCCCGGCGAGATGAGGTTTTTTAAAAATTTTTTTGTAGAGAGGAGGTCTTGGAGATGAGATGAGCCTAGGCTAGCCTCGAACTCCTAGGCTCAAGCAATCCTCCCACCTCGGCCTCCACAAGTGCTAGGATGACAGGCGTGAGGCACCACGCCGGCCTTTTCTTGTTAAATGAGCTAGAAGAGACCCCTAACTTGTGCGGATCCTATAACAGACCTTATACAAATATTTTGTTACATTCAGAAGTCAAATTGCAGACTGCCGGTGTTATCTGGGACGGATAAACTTTAGCCATTTGAAGCTATGTGTACTTTTCTAGGGTAACACAGTCGAGGTGTCGTGAACCCCAAATAACTTTGGCTTAAAGAAGATGGAGGAGCCGGGCTCGGTGGCTCAGCCTGTAATCCGTGCCTTTGGGAGGCTGAGGTGAGTGGATTGCCTGAGCCTGCGGGTTCAAGACCCGCCTGGGCAGCGAGACCTCATCTCCACAATAAATTAAAAAAATCATCCGGGCGTGGTAGCACGTGCCTGTAATTCTGGCTACTTGGAAGGCTGAGGCGGAAGGATCGCCGGAGCCCAGCGGGTTGAGGCTGCGGTGGCCTGGAGCGGCCACTGCACTCCAGTCTGGGCGACTGAGTGAGATTCCAACTCAATAAATAAATAAATAAATAAATAAATAAATAAAAAATAAAATAAAATAAAATGTAAGAAATTTAGAAACAAAGATTGCTTGTTTTTTTGTTTGTTTCTTTGTTTGTTTTTGAGTTGGAGTCTCACTCAGTCACCCAGACCGTAGTGCAGTGGCCGGGAGCGGCCACCGCAGCCTTGCCTGCTGGGCTCCAGCCATCCTTCTGCCTCAGCCTTCCGATAGCCGGAATTACAGGCACGTGCTACCACACCCGGCTGATTTTTTTGTTTGTTTGTTTGTTTATTGTAGAGATGAGGTCTCGCCAAGTTGCCCAGGCGGGTCTCGAACCCGCGGGCTCAGGCAATCCACTCACCTTGGCCTCCCAAGGCGCGCGATTACAGGCTGAGCCACCGAGTCCGGCTTCCCCACTTGTCTTAACAAACCTGAGCACATCAGTCGGAGCCGGGATCCTCCTCTTTGTCGCTCTGTCACTCCTAGGATGTGGCCTGGCAATGACATCTGCATGGCTCACACATTTGTCACGGGGGCCCTGAAAGGGTGTTTTTCCTGGGGCAGGCCTGGAGGGTGACAGAATGGCACTAACTCAGGCTCTTCCAGAAAGTTCCTCCCCCTGAAGGCTGGTGCGCCAGGGCACCATGTGGATGCCCAACCGGCTCCCCACCCACAGAGGCCCCTCCCCCCCAGATGGGGCTGGTGCAGCCTTCGTTCAAAAGCCTCAGTCCCAATGTCCCCAAGGCCTCCTCTCACTTCACCTGAAGTGTTCTTCCAGTGAGGACTGAGTTCAGGTCCACGTGCCCAAATCCTGCCAGCAGGGCGGATTCTTCTCACCGGAAATCACAAGGTGAGAGGCCCAAGCTGGTGGAGGGAGCTATAGGCCTCTGCTCTCTAGATCCTTTTTTTAATTTTTATTTTTGGAGTCGGAGTCTTACTCTGTTGCCCAGGCTGGAGTGCAGTGACATGTTCATGGTCACTGCAGCCTCAGCCTGCAGGGCTCAGGCGATCCTTCTGCCTCAGTCTTTCAAGTAGCTGGAATCACAGGTGTGTGCCACCCTGCCTGGCTTATTTTTTTGATTTATTGTAGAGATGAGGTCTCGCCATGTTTCCCAGGCTGATCTCAGGCAATCCTCTTGTCTCCGCCTCCCAAAGAGCTGGGATTACAGGTGTGAGCCACCATGCCAGGCTTCTCTGGATCCTTTTGCAATGCCAAGGCATCTATACTGACTCTAGCCTCCCTTCCACATGCCAGACAAGGACAGAAAAAAACGGAAGCAACCAGAGGAAAGAGCAGTCCTCTCTGCAGGAAAGCAACGTTTCCCTGGAATCCTGGCAGACATCTGCTCACCTCTCTGGCCAGAACCATGATATACGGCCATGCCTGGCTGCAAGGAAGGCTGGGAAATGGCTATCTAGTTGGGTTTGTGACCAAAACAAAACAAAGCAGGGACATGTTTAGTTAGGAAGAAAGAAGGAAGAGACCAGGGCAGTGGCTCACACCTGTAATCCCAGCCCTTAGGGAAGCTGAGGGGGAGGACAGCTTGAGGCCAGGAGTTCGAAACCAGCCTAGAAGACAAAGGGAGACTTTATCTCTACAAAAAAATTTTTTAAAAAAAGTCAGCCAGGCATGGAATGGTGACATGAACCTGTAGTCCCAGCCACTCAGGAGGCTGAGGCAGAAGGATCGCCTGAGCCCAGGAGGTGGAGGCTGTGGTGAGCCGTGATTGCGCCACTGCACTCCAGCCTGGGAGACACAGTGAGACTCCATGCAAAAAGAAAAAAAAAACAAAAAAACAGAGGAAGAAAAGTGTTATGGGCTGAATTATGTCATTCACCCCCCACCACCAACACCACCAACAAAAAGTCATGTTGGAGTCCCAGCCTCTGTTATTTTAGAACATGGCTTTATTTGGCGATAGGGTCTTTACAAAGGTCATCAAGGCAAAGGGCGGTCATCAGGGTGAGCCTTAATCCAGGACACAGAGATGGACCCCTGGGGAGGACAGGAACGCCTGAGCCTGTGAAGCAGCATCGGCAGGGATCAGGACTCTCCCACGGTCCCCCCCAAGGGGCCAAGCTCGACACTCCCAAATCCTCCCAGCAGATCTGTGACAACATATATTTCTGCTGTTTACGCCACCCAACCTGTGGTATTTTGTAACAGCAACCCCAGGAAACTGATACCAGAGAGAGGAAAAAGGAAGGTAGGCAACCTGTGGTCAGTCTCTGCCACGTGATTTTTAAAAATAGACTTTATGGCCGGGCTCGGTGGCTCAGTTTGTAATCCCAGCGCTTTGGGAGGCCGAGGTGAGCAGATTGCCTGAGCCCGCGGGTTCGAG
>NW_007253019.1:91326-118163 GCF_000164805.1 Carlito syrichta
TGAGGGACAGAGTGAGACTCCAACTCAAAAAAAAAAATAGACTTTATTTTTAGAGTAGGTTTAGGTTCACAGCAGAAAGAAAGCACAGGGCTCCCACACAGCCTGTACACACACACACACACACACACGCACACACACACGCGCACACACACGCGCGCACACACACACACACACACACACCCTATGTAAATTTATCACTTTTTTGTTTTAGTTGAGCTCTCACACTGTTGCCCAGGCTGTAGTGCAGTGGCATGATCACGGCTCACCACAGCCTCTACCTCCTGGGCTCAGGTGACCTTTCCCCTCAGCCTCCTGAGTAGTTGGGATTATAGGTGTACACCACCATGCCTGGCTAATTTTTTTATTTTATTGTAGAGACGAAGTTTTGCTAAGTTTCCCAGGCTGGTCTTGAATTCCCAGACTTAAGCAATCCTCCTGCCTCAGCCTCCCTAAGTGCTGGGATTATAGGCATGGGCCACTGTGCCTGGCCTCATATTTCTGAGCAAATCATGCACCCCTCCAAAAGGAAAGTAGAAATTGTAGATCCTGTTAGTCTTCCTAATTATGACACAAAACTAAAGTCACGAACTGCTAAGTCTCGCGACATTATGATTATTTCCTCCTTAATTTTTTTTGAGTTGGAGTCTCATCCGTCACCCAGGCTGGAGTGCAGTGGCACTCTCACGGCCACCCCAGAGTCAATCTGCTGGGCCCCAGTGATCCTTCCACCTCAGCCTTCCAAGTAGCTAAAACTAAAGGCGTGTACTACCATGCCCAGTTAATTTTTTTATTTATTGTAGAGACAAGGTCTCACCAAGTTGCCCAGGTTGGTCTCGAACCTGCGAGCTCAGGCAATCCACTCACCTTGGCCTCCCAAAGTGCTGGGATTACAGGCTGAACTACTGAGCCCGGCCTAAGATTATTTTCATGCTAAAAACCACTAGCTGCAACACCAGTTGGCAAAGGACACACTAGAAAAATAAATATAAAACTCATATCATGCAAAAGGGCTAACTTCTCCAATATTTAGAGAACCCCTACAAATCAAAAGGTAAAACACACACACAAACACACACACACACACACACACACACACACACACCACCTGGCAAAGGATGTGGACTGACAATTCAGCAGAAAAGGAAATACAAACTGCTATTAAACATAAAAAGATGCTCAACCCCGTTTATAACAAGAGAAATGCAAGTTAAACCCGGGGCTACCAGCTTTCGCCTATCCGTTTGCAAATGTCAAAAACAGTGATAATAGACTGGCTGGTGTGTGTGTGAGGCAACAAGCACTCTGGCCACTGCAGGAGGGCTGTGCAAATCCGAGTTGCAAATGCAGGCAGCTCCCATCCAGCCCTGTTCCTTCTGGGAATTCCCCCTTTGGATGCTCTCACCCATGTGAGAAATGACTCATGGAAAGTCCCTTCATAATGCCTGCAGTAGTGAAAGACTGGAAACAACCTACCTGTTCCCTGCTGGAGGGCTGGCTCCATTACGGTCAACGAATGGAATTCCAGGAAGCCTGGAGGAGAATGATGAGGCCTATGCATTTCAACCTGATTCATTTCCAGGATACATTGTTGCTAAGTAAAGAAAGGCGAATGATGACACTTATGCATTTCAACCTGAATTCATTTCCAGGATACATTGTTGCTAAATGAAGAAAAACACATTCATGGCCCCGCCTGCTTGTGATGAGAACCTGGATGCAGGAGAAAGAGCAGAAGAAAATTTACCACTTGCTCTTCTGGGCACGGTCCACATTGAAGCATGTGAATGTATTTCCTACACAAAAATTTAATTTGAAAAAAGAAATCCCGGCCAGATGCAATGGCTCACGCCTGCAATCAACACTTTGGGAGGCCTAGGCGGGAGGATTGCTTGAGCCCAGAAGTTCAAGATCAGCCTGGGCAACACAGTGAGACCCCATCACTGCAAAAAATACAAAAATTAGCCAGGTGTGGTGGTGCATGCCTGCAGTCCCTGCCCCTCGGGAGGCTGAGGTGGGAGGATTGGTTGAGCCCAGAAGGTTGAGGGTGCAAGTGAGCCATGATGGTGCCACTGCAATCCAGCCTGGGTGACAGAGACCCCCGACTCAAAAAGAAAAGAAAGAAGTCCTGTTACTAACACATTTTATTTTTTGAGTTGGAGTCTCACTCTGTCACCTAGGCTGGAGTGCGGTGGCATGTTCACAGCCGCTGCAACCTCGACCTGCTGGGGTCAGGTGATCCTTCCACCTCAGCCTTCCAAGTAGCCGGAACCACAGGCGCGTGCCACCATGCCTGGCTAATTTTTTGATTTATTATAGAGACGAGGTCTCACCAAGTTGCCCAGGCTGGTCTTGAACCCCTGGGCTCAGGCAATCATCTCGCCTCTGCCTCCCAAAGTGCTGGGATGACAGGCTGAGCCACCACGCCTGGCTTACTGTCACATATTATTGAAACATGGAATTCTCAATTTCCAGCAAGGAAAGTTGAATAGTGAAGAACTGATGAGTAGTGAAATGCCTTCATGCACTGTTAATTGTATAGGATGAATAACAAAATAAAAATTGAGTTGTTTGGAAGTTAAAGAAGGTTCCAGGACGCCAAGAAAATCAGTCTTCTATAATTAAGTTACTTAAAAGAATAAGAAAACTATCAGAAAGCATTAAGATATAAAAGTTAAACAATTTTAAATATGAAATATCATCTGATAAAAAACTTTGAAAAACAAATATGAAAATGACATCACAGGAATCGAACTTTTGACAAAGGCAAACTAAAACAACATAATGATCTGAAATATAAAACTAAAAACAGACGTTTAAAAAACATTAGCCAGGTGTGGTGGCTCACATTTGTAAATCCCAACACTTAAAGAGGTCAGGGCAAGAGACTTGCTTGAACCCAGTTTGAGACCAGACTGGGCAACATAGCAAGACACTGTCTCTACAAAAAAAAAAGACAGGCGTGGTGGCATGCACTTCTAGTTCCAGTTACTCAGGAGGCTGAGGCAGAAGGATCACCTTAGCCCAAGGCTGCGATGAGCCATGATGGTGCCACTGCACTCCAGCTGGGGTAACGAGTGAAAGCTTGACTCAAAATAAAAAATAAAAAACGGACCACATCCATGAATGCAATGGTAGCACTGGAACAGAAGACTGGTTCATGGAAATAATTTCCTGACCTTGGCCTTATCAACTCAAATTTAATGAGTCTTTAACCCTGGAGGTTTTAACTCTGAAATGTCTCAAATCTATATGCTTCTGCCAGTGTTCCAGCTGAAGCTCTTCTCTTCTAAGCTAGGCAGTAAGCCAACTGTCACTATTCTCATCCCTACAGGCCCCTCCCACCGCCACTGGAATTTCCCGCATAAATCTGGTCTCACCACCTTGCAAAAATGCATTCATCAGCCAGCTCGGTGGCTCAGCCTGCAATCCTGTGCTTTGGGAGGCTGAAGTGAGTGGATTGCCTGAGCCCGCGGGTTCGAGACCTGCCTGGGTAACTCGGCGAGACCTCATCTCTACAATAAATCAAAAAATTAGCTGGTAGCGCGCGCCTGTAGTTCTAGCTACTTGGAAGGCTGAGGCGGAAGGATCACCAGAGCCCAGTCGGTCGAGGCTGCGGTGACCGGGAGCGGCCACTGCACTCCAGTCTGGGCCACAGAGTGAGACTCCAACTCAAAAAAAAAAAAAATGCATTCATCAGTTACCCACTGCCTCAATGGTTTGTGTGGCTACAGTGGCTATATTCCTCTTTGGCTTCCTTTTGCTAAAATTCCTTCTCCCCCAGACGTGTAAATTGTGGCTACTGGTTTTGCGTGGGCACCTGGCTCTAGCAGGCCAATGAACAGTCCTCCCTAGAAATTTCAACTGGGCCTGACAATCGGTTCATTTCTCTTTGGATGCTTACAACATCCAAAAGTTCAGAAGCACTCAGTGGCCATGGTTTCTGTCAATTAAGCCTGAAAAAATGGGAAAACCCAGTGATAAACAGAGAATGAGGATGTCTAGAGCTGGTCTGAGAGTTAATGATCTTTTTAGAGTCCAGTCACACTGCCGAGTCCTGGGAGACAAGCGACTCCTTGCCTCGATTCCCCCTTGTAGACTGGTTCAAACTAAGTTTCAGATGTTCATACCCAGGCCAGCCCTAGACCCACTGCAGCTTAGCCGTTTAATCACAACTTGCCTTGCTGGCTTCACTCCCGGTGTTCTGACCGCCGCTCCATCCTGCCATACTCCCCCCATCCCCCAAATCCCCCCTCACCCGGCAGCCACTCCTTCCAAATCCCATTCTGGAGCCTCGTAGTGCGTCCACCTGGATGCCTCTCCGCCCTCCTTGGCGTGGAGGATGCCCCAATGTCCCTCAAGATGGAGGTGAACGTCCCCTCCCTGTAAGCTTTCAGATCATCCCCCTTGCATCAAAGACCCCTCCATTCCCTGGGCTCACATTCCTTTGGACATGCTTCTTTGATGCCACTGATCACACTGTGCTGTGGGATTCCTACTTGCTTACATGCTATTTTGTCCTTCAAGGTCAGTCTTGCTCACTCTGTAGCTCCCCGGTCCAATACAGCTGGCGAACACAGGGCAGGTACTTGATAAACGTTTGGGAAATCGGGTGGTTCCCACCAACCAAGTGAATAAGCCCCGGCCACATAGGCTCTCGCAAACGTGTCCTCCAAAACCTGACCAACTAGTCTTAGTATCTGACGAAGCAAGCATCCTTCATGAACGATGACTTCGTGTCTGAACACAAGAGCAACTTACCCGTGAAACAGCCTGCCTGGGGAAGCAGCAACAGCATCAGAGGCCCCGGGGTGAGCCAGTCCGACAGGCCTGGTCACCGCCGTGTCACGCAGGGGACATCTCGCGCTCTCCTTCCTCACGCTCAGATGGAATATTATTCCTTCTGCTCGATCCTTTCACATGTCTAAGTACCTGTCGAGCCCTCTTCAGTGGTGGCTGCTCAAGCTGAAGTATTCTTAAACTACTACATCACACAAACACAAAAGCTATCCTAACAGTCAATTTTAATACTTGGGTTTTTTCCTGAAGTGTTCTTTTTTTTTTTTTTTTTTTTATTGTGAAGTTGTGAGGTACAGTTAAGGGTTAGGTATACAATTGCGTTTCATTCAGGCACCCTGTTGATATGGGGTGTTTCCCCGTTCCCAGACAGATATTTGCTACCGTTAATCCCATCTCCCTCCCCCCACCATAGTTTCCCAGTACGGTCAGTCATTTTCGTATAGTATTGCATTGGATGTTTAAGGTCCATTATTCCTGAAGTGTTCTTTAACCTCAAAGATGTGTACAGAAGAAAATACATTTCCAATGGATTGAGTTTTTCAGTTGTTTTAAGAAATGTGTTATATATTATCCGGAAACCAGAGGAAAAAAAGTGATTGTTTCATTTTATACTCCACCCAGTAACCAAAGGAAATAAAACACAATTTCTTTGTGGCAAAGCTGGTTTATTGAACGCCATGGGGGATTATAAGAGTGACACTACTCCACAATAAAATGACTCAATTTCCATACAGATTTCATGAGAAAACATATATTAGCAATACACTTTCCATTAATTATTGTTATTAATAGCTAACTACATTAGATTCCGGAATAGTTTCCTTTGGTATTCTCAAATTAAGACTTTTCCAAAACATAGCTGATACTTTCAATTAAAGGTCATAGTGAAAATAAATTCACACAGATTTTTTTAAACGTGTGATTTGTGCTTTAAAAAATTAATAATTTGTTGTTAGATATCTACTTTTTTGGAAGTGATTTTTCAATAGTCAATAAAGTGTTTTGTAAATAGTTTAGAATATATCTAAAAACTTTGTCCCCATTCAACTGATAAGTGTGTTTCTTTTAAAAAATAAAGACATACATATAAAAATTAAAATAATAAATTGTTACAAATGAGATACAAATATTTCAAAATTAATAAATATTAAAGTTAAAAAATAAGTCCTTTCACAGAACGGTAAAGAATACTACTAACTTCTTACAAAAGGAAAGAAAAATTACTTTTTGTAAAGCCATAGTAATGGTACTTAATGTGCTCGGGAAGTCTATACTTTCTTCCCCTACTTTAGAAAATGTTTCAAAAGCAATAAACAAGCCAGGTGCAGTGGCTCACACCTGTCATCCCAGCACTTTGGAAGGCAGAGGTGAGAAGACTGCCTGAGCCCAGGGGTTCGAGACCAGCCTGGACAACTTGGTGAGACCTTGTCTCTACAATAAAATAAAATAAAAATAAAAATAAAAAATTATCCAGGTATGGTGGCACGCGCCTGTGGTTCCAGCTACTTGGAAAAGGTTGAAGGATCATCTGAGTCCAGCAGACTGAGGCTGTGCTGGCTGTGAGCTTGTCACTGCAACTCCAGCCTGGGTAACAGAGTGACACTTTGACTCAATAATATAAAATAAAATGAAATAAAAAAGCAATAAACAGATTCCCTTCTTAAAACAAAAACTGTTACACTGATTATAATTACTATAACTGTAATGGTTTTACTATAAAAAATTACAAATCAATGTTTGGGTAAAAGTAAAAAAAATTTTTATTCCAGAATGATTAAGAAAAATGGGTTAATCTCCCTAAATGCAAATAAAGTCAATTTGAATTCTAAGACTTAAAACTGAATAATCGGCCTGGCTTGGTGGCTCAGCCTGTAATCCCAGCACTTTAGGAGGCTGAGGCGAGTAGATCACCTGAGCCCGCGGGTTCCTGACCCGCCCGGGCAACTTGGCAAGACCTCGTCTCCACAATAAATCAAAAACTAGCCGGCGTCGTAGCACGTGCCTGTAGTTCCGGCTACTTGGAAGGCTGAGGCAGAAGGATCACTGGAGCTCAGCAGGTTGAGGCTGCGGTGGCCGGAAGCGTGCCACTGCCCTCCAGCCTGGGCGACAGAGTGAGACTCCAACTCAAAAAAGAAACAACAACTGAATAATCACTTCCTGTAATTATTACATTCAGTTAGTTCATTTAATAAAATTATCTTGTCTTTACAGTTAAACTGTCCAGTTAGGACCACCATAATGATTAAACAAAAATCCTAAACTAGATTACATTTTTATCTGGCTTCCCACATTCTGAAAATACTGTAAATACGATCATCTTTTGGCTTAATTTCCTCTAAAGTGATCAAGGACTGCAATCTGTCAGAATTTGTGTATGTGTACATTTCAGCTAAAGTTCATGGCTTACATTCCATTTATGCAACTAGCCTCATATGCAAGCTTGCTATTTTCTATGTGCAAAGTCTTAAATTGAAAATAGAAGTATTTAGGGGAAAGAACTACCGAAATATTCCTTTCATCACTGAGGAACAGACAAGAGCTAAGGTCGGGCACAGTGGCTCACACCTATGATCCCAGCACTTTGGGAGGCCAAGGCGGGAGGACTGCTTGAGCCCAGGAGCTGGAGACCAGCCTAGGCAACAAAGTGAGACCTCATTTCTACAAAAAAATAAAAAATAAAAAAAAGTAGCCAAGCATAGTGGCACACGTCTCTACTCCCAGCTACTGGGGAGGCTGAAGTGGAGGGACTGCATGAGCCCAGGAGGTTGAGACTTCAATGCGCTGTGATTGTGCCATTGCACTCCAACATGGGCAACAGAGTGAGACCCTGACTCAAAAAAAAAAGATATTTTTCAATATCTAATTTATTTTTAATACTTAGGAGGAACAGCATGTTGCAACCATAAACTTAAACATTTAAAAAATGGATATATAGCCGGGCTCGGTGGCTCAGCCTGTAATCCCACGCCTTTGGGAGGCTGAGGTGAGCGGATTGCCTGAGCCCGCGGGTTCGAGACCCGCCTGGGCAGGTGAGACCTCATCTCTACAATAAAATCAAAAAATTAGCCGGGCGTGGTAGCGCGCGCCTGTAATTCCGGCTACTAGGAAGGCTGAGGCGGAAGGATCGCCGGAGCCCAGCAGGTCGAGGCTGCGTTGGCCGGGAGCGGCCACTGCACTCCAGTCTGGGTGACAGAGCGAGACCCCAACTCAAAAAAAAAAAAAAAAGATATATTTGAGACCAGCCTAGGCAACACAGTGAGACCCCAACTCAAAAAAAAAAAAGGATATATTTGAGACCAGCCTAGGCAACACAGTGAGACCTCATCTCTACAAAAATATAAAAATTAGCCAGGCGTGGTGGCATGTGCCTATGGTCCCGGCAGGTCGGGAAGCTGAGGTGGAAGGATTGCTAAGCCAGGAGGTGGAGGCTACAGTGAGCTGGGATTGGCCGCTGCACTCCAGCGGCAGCGACGGAGTGAGATGCTGCCTCAAAACAAAAATACAGACACAAATAAAACATTGATAAAACACAATACTACTACAGAAATAAATGTGTACTCGTAGCGATTAGAGTTATGTCCTCAGTTCTACAATCCAAATGAAAGCTGATTGATTAACTCAGTCTTTAGTCATTAAACTGACTGAGGGTGCGAGGGAAGAGCAGGAGAGAGCATGCCAGACACACAGCCTGGAATCACTCGGACCCAGACCAGGGTTCCTCTGGGAGTCTGCCCTTTCTCCCCAAGTTACAACCCCTCAAATGCTTTTAGTCAGTCATGACTGTTTAAAGATACCAAAACAAAATATAAAGCACCTTATTTCGTCACTTCATTTGACTTAAAAATCTGACTTATTTTTGCCTATTCTAACAGAATTTAGTAAGAAAACAATTCAAATTGCTCTTTTAAAAAATAACAATAATTTTTATAGACTTGACTGATATTAACTAGAAATATCAAGCTTCTTTGCCTGTTGGAAAAGTCATTCTTTATGGACAGAGAACCAAAAAATATTATATGCCTTCTTATCCTACTGGAACTAAAGTCTTGGCTCTAAAACCTACCAAAAACAACACAATTAAATACACTAATAAAACAAAGAAAGGCTGAGCACAGTGGCAAGTACCTGTAGTCCCAGCTACTTGGGAGGCTGAGGTGGAAGGATCACTTGAGCCCAGGAGTTCAAGGCTGGCCTGGGCAACATAGCAAGACCTCATCTCAAATAAAATGAACAAACACAACAAAACAAAAAACCAAGAATGAACTCTGGAGAGAGGCAGATACCAGTTTTTATCCTTTGTGAATATTTCCCATTCGAAGGACATACCGGCAGAGGCATACTAACTCTTCATAGTTTTTAATACCAGAAACTTAGGATTGACAGTCGCTGGTTCTTACCAGTTCCTCAAGTTCTCACTTGAAGCCCCTTCGCTGGGCCCTCAAGGGAAAGAGGTTCTGATTCGCTGCGTCCTTGCTTCATTTTCAATCTCACCTGAAATCCAACCTTTCCTCCTGCTGTCACGTGACCAGCCCGCTTAAGCAGATCCAAAATACAAAAGTAAACATGGCAATGACAGAGAGACAAGTATGAGGCCCACACAGTTGAGATTACATCTTACGACTTATCACTGCCACACTTCAAAAGCATCTTTAGTCAAAATGAGATCAGACATCAAGCCTGCCATTCAGCACCAGCAGGTCATCGCAGGCTTTGGTTCAGGCTTCAGGAGAATTCCATCATCCGGGGGTTGACTCAGCATTAAGGGTTTGTGGCTCTTCAGCTTATGAGCCAAGGTCATAAATATAGCTTCTACATGGTCATTATCATTGGGGTTTTTAGCAGAGGTTTCAAACAGAGGCATGCTGTGTGTGTCCGCGAACTTCTGTGCCAAGTCCGTGGGCACCTGAATGGCGCTTCTCAAGTCACATTTGTTTCCAACGAGAATCCGCGGAATGTCGCTGGCCAGCAAGTGCTGCTTGCACTCCTCTATCCAGGATGGCAGGCTGTGGAAACTAGCCATGTTGGTCATGTCGTACACGAAGACAACGGCATGCACGTTTCTGTAGTAATGCTGCACCATGCTCTTCCGGAACCGTTCCTGTCCTGCCGTGTCCCATAGCTGGATCTGAAAAGGCACAAGAAGAGGAACGCTGAGGCCTTCATTCCGATCGTACATACTGAGAAATGCCCTTGCCTGTGCACAGTCCTTGGTGCTTCCTTCCATAGCGCCTTTCAGCGTGACCTGCGGGACCCAGACTTCAGGACACCAGGCTGGTGACCTCATCGTTAAATCATCGCCCAGGGGCAGAATTTAGCCTTTTCTAAACTCCAGGAAACCAAATTTGTCTGGATGGAACTATTCCTCCAATTTTTATTTTAAAATGTTAAGAGAAAAATAGATCAGGTTTTAATAAGCACGGTAAGTATTTAACTTCTGTAAGTGCGGCTACCACATGCTCCTTCCTTTCACTCCTCTAATTTAAGATATGAGACCTAGGAAAGGAGTCGACAGTTATGAGTGCAAGCCTCCAAATGAACATATATAAACATTCCATGAGCCGGGCTTGGTGGCTCAGCCTGTAATCCTGCGCTTTGGGAGGCTGAGGTAGTGCCTGAGCCCGCAAGTTCTAGACGCGCCTGGGCAACTTGGCGAGACCTCATCTCTACAATAATTCAAAAAATTAGCTGGGCACGGTAGCACGTGCCTGTAGTTCCAGCTACTTGGAAGGCTGAGGCGGAAGGATCGCCGGAGCCCAGCAGGTCGAGGCTGTGGTGGCCGGGAGCGGCCACTGCACTCCAGTCTGGGCGACACAGTGAGACTCCAACTCAAAAGAAATAAAAAAATAAACATTCCATGAAACCCAGGCCCCCCTGAATGCTGTAAAAGGCTAGAAAATCACTTACCCATCCCAAACATCTCCACCAACAAAACCACCCTGGTGTTTCCAGTGGAAAGACAAGGATCCGGGGAAATGATGTCTAAAGCTAAATGTGAGTCATGTTACGACCCTCTTCAAATGACGAATCCCACCTTCGTTTACTTAGATGTGTTAAATGATGAATTACTGAGCACAGTGGAAAAAACTAGATGCGCTTAGATGACTTTAAACCAAAAGACTTCAACCACTTACAGATACTCAGCGTATGGCCTGGAAGCCTAAACTGGGGACATCTCACAGAAGGCAATGGAAGCAGAGGGAAACTCAGGGCTACTGCAGACGCCCCCAAAAGCAAACCAGACATAAAGGAAGCAATGCTCAAGTCTGACAGTTGTGTGTACAGTGAGTGCTCAGGTAAGAGGTAACACATGAATGATTTGTAAAACTGGTAAGAGACAAACACTGACCATTACTCTTTCATTCACGCTACCTTAATTTTTGTCAGTTCTAATTTTTTCATCTTTTTTTTTTTTTGTAGCCTTTTTTTTTTTGAGTTGGGGTCTTATTCTGTCACTCAGGTTACAGTGCAGTGGCATGATCATGACCACCACAGCCTTCAACCCTCCTGGGCTCAGGTGATGCTTCTGCCTCAGTCTTCTAAGTAGCTGAAACCAGAGGCATACACCACCATGCCTGGCTAATTGTTTTTTTAAATTTTTTAGAGACAAGGTCTCACTTTGTTGCCCAGGCTTGTCTCGAACTCCTGGGCTCAAGCAATTCTCCCACCTTGACCTCCAAAAGTTCCGGGATTGCAGGAGTGAGCTACCACACACAGCCTTTTTTTTTTTTTTTTTTTAGTTGGAGTCTCACTCGGTTGCCCAGACTGGAGTGCAGTGGCCGCTCCCGGCCACCGCAGCCTCGAAACTGCTGGGCTCCGGCGATCTTTCCGCCTCAGCCTTCCGAGTAGCCGGAATTACAGGCATGTGCCACCACACCCGGCTGATTTTTTGATTTATTGTAGAGATGAGGTCTCACTGCCCAGGCGGGTCTCGAACCCGTGGGCTCAGGCAATCCACTCACCTCAGCCTCCCAAAGGCGCGGGATTACAGGCTGAGCCACCGAGCCCGGCTACACACAGCCTTTTGTAGCTCTTTTTAAGCCAAATTTCTCCATTTTCTTTTTCTTTCTTTCTTTTTTTTTTTTAAAGACAGGGTCTCACTCTGTCACCCATGCTGGAGTGCACTGACATAATCATAGCTCATTACAGCCTCCAACTCCAGGCTCAAGTGATCCTCCTGTCTTAGACTCCAAAGAGCTGGGACCACAAGTGTGTACCACCAAGCCTGGCAGCTATTTTATTTTTTTGTAGAGATAGGGGCCTCAAGATGTTGCCCAGACTGGGCTCAAATTCCTGTCCTCAAGTGGTCCTCCTGCCTCGGCCTCCCAAGTGATGGGATTACAAGCATGAGCCACTGCACTCAGACCAAAACAGTTCCATTTTTTTAAGTCTCCCATTCTCCCTAATTAACATAAACCTAATTTTGTTCCAGACAGAAATATGAGATACTACACAAACTTGATTTCTCAAGCTGTCTTGGTATTTAGTAGTGGCGAACAAGTTATTGGCACGGTTCTGGCCAATAATACAATCTTCTTAGTGGAGGTTTTACCAATTGTCATGATTTTTAAAAGATACAGCATTTTGTATGTGCCTTTTTCCTGTCTCACCCTGTCTCCTTCCGCCTGAGAGGGGACATCACGCCTGGAGGGACAGCAGCCACCTTATAAGCATGGAGGAGACAGCTCCACACAGAAGGCAGCGAGGAAGCCTGGCCTAACCCTCAGGGCCTGCCCGCAGGAGGCATCACACATGCTGCTGCCGTTTGTGAGAAAAGAGAACGTGTTCCGGTGAAGCCACCACCTTGGAGTGTCTCTCACATGCAGCTGAACGCCACCCTCAGGTTAGTTACCATATGGGTTGCTTAATACCTGTACCCCTTCTGCTCACATTTTTTCAGGAAATCACATAAAATCCCCATGTTGTGATGCAAGCCGCATAGCCGGCAGATGGGCCATAGAGACTCAGTGTCATGTAAGAGCGAGAAACAAACAGTTGTCTGCCAAGTCAACAATGACTGACACCTAGGATCGTTTTAAACAGCAAGTACTTATTCAACATCTAACATGTACCACTAGGTTACGGATACGCCTTCAGGTCCTCAACAGTAAAAGCAACATTTAGTTCCAGACCCTATAAATAAGCACTCATCAGCTAGTCACACTAACTATGCCAAGAGCCAATACAGAAAACAATTCTTTAAACATACAACTTTCCTTTAAAAAAAAGTACAACTTATATAAACCCCATCTGACATGTTAAGAATAAAATCACATGAGCCGGGTGCAGTGGCATGAACTTGTAGTCCCAGCTACTGAGAGGGTGAAGTGGGAGGATCACCTGAGCCCACAAGTTCAAGGCCAGAGTGCACTACAATTATGTGAATAGCCACTGTACTCTCTCTGAAAACAAAAAATAAAAATAACACTCGACATACAATTAAAAATGCTTAAAACACTAATAACCCAATTTTAAAACTGGCAAAGGAGCTGAACAGACATATCTCCAAAGAAGATATATAAAGGAACCAAATTACAGGAAGATACCTGATATCATGAGTTAGCAGGGAAGTGCAAACCAAAACCACAAGGAAACACCATGATTAGGCACTACGTCGGTCATCATCAAAAAGACGCACAATAACAAGTGTTGACGAAGTGCGTACAAACTAGAACCTTCTATGTTGCAGGGGAGAATGTAAGATAATACAGCCATTTTGGAAGACAGTCTGGCAGTTCCTCAAAAAGTTTAATAGATGGAATACTATTCAGTCACAAAAAGCAATGATGTACACGATACATGCAGATGAGCTCCCAAAACAAGCTAAGTGAAAGAAGTCAGACATGAAAGGCCCCCAGAGAGTACGATCCCATTTATATGAGATATCTAAAATAAATCCGTAGAAACACAACAGACTGGGGCTGCTGGGGCAGGGCGGGGATGACACGATGACCCATGAGTGGAGGGTTTTAGCTTGGAGTGATGGACACATCTTGTCACTGGATAGAGATGGTGGCCACACAACACTGTCAACGTGCTAAATGCCACTGGACTGCTCACTTTAAGAGAGCTTTACATTATTTGAATTTCACCTCAATAAAATATTAGGGGGAAAAAGGCTAAACAGCAAGTTACCATCTGACCAGCAATTGCACTCCCAGGTATGGACCCAAGAGAACTGAAACACGTCCATGCACATATGTCCACACAGATGTTCCCAGCAGCATTATTCATAATAGCCAGCAGGTGAAAACAGCCCAGACAGATAGTCATCAGCCGATGAAAGGATGAACATGTGGCACACATACACATGCTACAACACGGATGAATCGTCCACACTATGCTAAGCCAGAGGAGTGAGCCATAGAAGGCCACAGACTGAAAGAGCCTGTTTACAGGAAACATCTGTTGCAGGCACATATGTAGAGACAAAGTGGATTCATGGTTGCCAGGGTTGGAAGGAAAGGGAAGTACAGGGAGTGGCTGCTGAGAGACGCGGGGTTTCTTTTTGGAGCAATAAAATGTTCTGGAATTAGAGCGCGAGGATGGTTGCACAGCCTTGTGAACTGTACATTTTAAAAGAGTGAATTTTGAATGTTATGATACGTGAACCATATCTCAATTTTTCAAAATATACAAAGAAAACCTTCAAATTCTGCCTCTAGCGTTTAGAAAGGTATTTTTGGCAATAAATTAAATGACCCATATATACCTGTCCAAAGAAACTAGAGCTGGTTTTTTTCTCTTTTAGTAACATTTCCTGTAGCTCAGGTACTGAAACATCAGTTCATCAATGAAGAATGAATTACAATGTTTTAAGCAAAGTACATTGGCAAGTTAAAAAAGAAGAAAAAACACAAAAAAGAAAATATACCAAAATATTAATAATGGCTGTCTTTAAGGTAATTTCCCTCTTTATTTCTACTTTTCTGTTTTTCATAACCAACATGCGTTTCTTTTATAGAAATTTAAAAAAATAATTACACAGAATTTAGACCTGCCTCAAAGAACTATGGAAGACCTCAACGAACGCAAGTGATATGATAAGGAGTTTTAACCCTAAGAAAATCCTTTGTCTTTATTTTTTTCCCTCTTCTTTTCTTTTTTTTTTTTTTGAGTTGGAGTGCCACTTTGTCACCCAGGCTAGAGTGTAGTGGCACACTCACAGCCACCCCAGCATCGACCTGCTAGGCTCAGATGATCCTTCTGCCTCAGCCTTCCAAGTAGCTGGAACTACAGGCCACACCTAGTTATTTTTCTTTCTGTAGAGATGAGGTCTTCTCAAGTTGCAGGGGCTGGTCTCAAACCCATGGACTAGGCAATCCTCTCATCTCGGCCTCCCTAAATGCTGGGAATACAGACGTGAGCCACTATACAGGGCCTAACTCTTTGTCTTTGGATGGGACTGACTCCCTACTCTTCTTCCCACCAATCCTGTTCAAAACTCTGTGCATTCCAATCACATCAAGACTTCCAGAACGCAAAAGGGATGAAATAACTCTTCTCGCTTTGTTGAAGAGCCATGAAAGTAATTAGTAAGTTAATGAGGCATTTACAAGGGAATACTTAAGAAGAAGCTTCAAAGTTTCACCTGTGGAATAGCTAATTCTCTGAGGACTTGGGGCCAAGGCTGCCTGCGGGCTTTCAGGCCTGCGCAGTGAGAGATGGATGGGATAAGAGGCCTGGGCAGCAGTGAGACTCAGTCACCCGAAGACAAGCAAACGACAGCAACACTTGGTCATAAAAGGAAAACTTGGACTGAAAGAGAAAGACAGACAGACAGACACCAGGTAAAGAACAAACTCAAGACAGCCTAGAAAACTTAGCCATGAGTGCAACGGCTCGCGATGTTTAAGAAGAGAGGGCCAGCACGGCGTCACGTGCCTGTAATCCCAGCACTCTGGGAGGTCAAGGAGGGAGCATCACTTGAGGGCAGGAGTTCGAGGCTGCAGTGAGCTATAATTGCACCACTGCACTCAAGCCTGGGTGACAGAGCGAGACCCTGTCTCAAAAAAAAAGAAAAAGAAAAGGAGAGAATAACATTACTTTGGAAGTCTGGTCGACATTAAAGTAGGAAATATTTTCAGAGCAAGTTTTCCCGTTTAATACTGAAATATCTTGCAGAAAATGACTAATATGTGCTTGCATAAATATTATTCTCATTTTAAAATTATAAAGACAACATAAAATATACTTCTTTTTTAATACTTCATGAATCTCTACTTTAAATTCCAATATCACAATCCAACAAAAATGGCAACTTAGGACAGGCTCGGTGGCTCAGCCTGTAATCCCAGCACTTTGGGAGGCTGAGGCGAGTGGATTGCCTGAGCCTGCATGTTCAAGACCAGCCCGGGCAACTGAGACCTTGTCTCTACAATAAATCAAAAATTAGCCAGGCGTAACAGCGTGTGCATGTAGTTCTGGCTACTTCAAAGGGTGAGGCGGAAGGATCACCAGAGTCCAGCAGGTCAACACTGGGGAGGCCGTGAGTGTGCCATTGCACTCCAGCCTGGGTGATGGAATGAGACTCCAACCCAAAAAAAAAAAAAAAAAAAGGTAATGTAGCTACTGCTAATCCTAAAAGTAGATCCTTGTTCATGAGACCTAGTTTGGCAGTTTTATTACACACAATGAAAAACTGACTTTGAATTGATTTACCAATTTTCTGCTTGACCTCAAATGTTACAGGTCCTAATCCAAATTTTCCTTCCCTCAAATTTCCTTTTCCCTTGTTCTTTCAAAGAACATATTTTTATTATTTTTGCTACTAAGAAACACACATACAAGGGGGGAACCAAAAAAACCCTCAGGGTTTATTTATTAAAAATTGTGTATTATTATAACATGTTTAAATTTCAGACACCTTCAAAGTACTCTCTATTTGATAAAATACACCTATCGAGACGCTTTCTCCACTGCTCAAAACTGTTTTTGAACTCGTCAACATTGATGCCATTTAACGCTTCTGCCATTTTTTGTTTCACTTCTTCCACATCAGTGTTTCCCTTTAAGGACTTTGTGCACAGGGCGGGGAGAAACAAAAAAAGTCATTCAGGCAAGATGAGGTGAAGACAAGAGTAGGGCACGGGGCATCAGGCCATCTTTGGTAAAAAAAAAACAAAAAACTGCTGAACACTCAATTCAGTGCAGCATAGGCAGGTGCGCTTGTAGATCTCCCATCATGAAATGGGCAAATGCTTTGAAAGAATCTTTAAAAAAAACTCACTGAAGCTGAACAAAGCCTCTCACAACAACGCTAGTTGGTACGCTGATGCCATATAGGTTCTTGGAACACCTACCTAGGGGGGAAGCCGGTACTACAAGGGGCTCACTCTCCAAAAGACAACTCCGGTTTTTTGGGGTCCCTCTCATAAGAGATCACCTATATATGATAACTATGCAAGAGTTTCTATTAACAACATAATAAACTATAAAACATCGTAACTGGCATTAGCAACACTTCAAGAGGTCTCTCAAACTCCTGGGCCCAAGTAATTCTCCTGCCTCAGCCTCCCAAAGCACTAGGATTACAGGCGTGAGACACCGGCCCAGCCTAAGAGACCCTTTTTTTGATTTTGGTATGTGGAGTAGAGATGTGTGCATCTGGTGTACAAAATCAAATGGCACGTTTTAAAAATAAATTTTGGGCTGGGCTCGGTGGCTCAGCCTGTAATCCCAGCACTTTGGGAGGCCAAGGTGAGCGAATGCCTGAGCCCGCGGGTTCGAGACCTGCCTGGGCAACTTGGTGAGACCTCATCTCTACAATAAATCAAAAAATCAGCCGGGCGTGGTAGCGCGCGCCTGTAGTTCCAGCTACTTGGAAGGCTGAGGCAGAAGGATCACCGGAGCCCAGCAGGTCGAGGCTGCGGTGGCCGGGAGTGGCCACTGCACTCCAGTCTGGGTGACAGAGTGAGAGAAAATAAATAAATAAATAAATAAATTTTGGCTTCCCAGGAGCTCTCTGAGCCTCCACTGGTTCTCAGTGCGGCCAATTCATGAACTGGTCTTTGCTCAATTAAACTCTGTTCAAATTTTTAAAAATAAGTAAATAAACATGAGCTTCCTAACTAGCAGAAGTAACACACTTGTGTGCCCGTTTGAAAGAAATAGTTTCTCTAGGATGCAGAATTTAACTACACACAATGTTGGGGACAAGGAAGGGCAGGAGTGAGGGCAAGGAGAAGCGACTGGAAGCCCCGCTCGGCCCCACCTCCAGGCCCTGGCTCCAGTCACCAGCTTCTGGGGAAGCCGCTTCAATCTCAAAGCCAGGGCAAACTGATGCAGCATTTTGGGCTCATTTTTAAAAGTCAGTTGTTGCCTTAGAGCAAAAAACAGGTGCAATTTGGGAACAGTAATCTTAGTTATCCACGCCCCCTACTCTTGCCCTTTCTTTTTTCCCATTATCGTCTCTCCTGAAGGAATGAGCGTTTGCTCTTGAACAGTGCTTACTTGGGGCTGAGCACCGGCCAAGTACCACAGGCGCCATGCTAAGTCCTTTCCATTCATCATCTTATGTAATGTATGCAACCCTATGCGCTATTTACCCAGTCTTGCAGATGAGGAAACTGAGGTCTGCCAGGTTAAGAAGGTCACCAAACTCATAAGTCTCAAGGCCAGGATTTAAACCTGGGATGCCTGATTCAGTAGGAAACGTGTACTGTTTTTCCCAGCCTAACCCTCACTCCCACTTCTGTTCACAGCAGCCCCTTGTCCTTGGGGAACCATACCTCCCCTGCTTCAATTCACATGAACCGCTGGTTCCCGGACTTGCCACGTGACCTGGGTCTGCCCAATCAGAGCACCACACCCATCACTACCATAGTTTAGGAATGGGTGTGTGCCTACTGTCAGGACTGACAGAAAAACTTATTTCTGGGCTCTTCAGTTATGTGAAACAATAAATTCCCACTTTGTTTCAACTACTTTGCATAGAGTCCTAACACAAACTCCAAAGCAAAGAATCTTGATCACTGATTAAAGACTCCTGGTAAGTAAATAATTCTCTTCTCATCACCTCTGAGTGTACAGCCAATGTTGCCATCCTTGAAAGAAGTGGAAGAAGAATGACAAGTTTCTGACACCAAGCTGGAAAAACAGTAGAAACTCTGACCTGGTTCCAGGGATCCTGCAGGTAGTTGGAGGGCTTGGGTCTGTGAAAATGTATCTTACCTGTACCCTGACAGCCCCAGGACCAAACCCTAGCAATTCAGAATCATTGTCAGACCAGACCCAACCCCTCACATGGGTCTGAGCTAAGAGATCACAAGTTAAGGTTTTTAAGTAGTCTCCTTAGGTTATCATGAGTAATATTCTAATTCACTGAACTCCAATGCAAATCAAATCAAATCAGATGGACTGATTTGGTATCTCTCTGACTATCAACACCACATTTTAAGAAATAAGTATCAGCGGGTTGTGGTGGCCTATACCTGTAATCCCAGCACTCTTGGATGCCGAGGCAAGAGGATTGCTTGAGCCCAAGAGTTCACGACCAGCCTAAGCAACATAGTAAGACTTCATCTCTACAAAAAAAAATAATTATAATTAAAAATAATCAACTGGGTGTGGTGGCATGCATATGAAGTCCCAACTGCTTGGGAGGCTGAGGTGGAAGGATCACCTGAGCCCAGAAGGTTGAGGCTGTGATGAGCCATGATTGTACAACTGCACTCCAGCCTGGGCAACAGACTCCAAATTGAAAAATAAAAATGAAAGATAGTATCAATTTAATTATTTTAAGACAAGGTGTAAGAAGACTCCATATAAAATATTCTGGCATACAAGCATTTTACTTTTAATAAAGATCAAGACAGAACAAGGATTAGGATAAATAACCTAATGAATAGCTTGTATTTAAAGAGCATTCACTGTATAGCACCTTCATGCTATAAAACAAGCTTCTAGCTGGGTTCGGTGGCTCAGCCTGTAATCCCACGCCTTTGGGAGGCTGAGATGAGTGGACTGCCTGAGCCCGCGGGTTTGAGACCCGCCTGGGTAACTTGGCGAGACCTCATCTCTAAAATAAATTTAAAAAATAGCCGGCCATGGTAGCACGCGCCTGTAATTCCGGCTACTCGGAAGACTGAAGCGGAAGGATCGCAGGAGCCCAGCAGGTCGAGGCTGCGGTGGCCAGGAGCGGCCACTGCACTCCAGTCTGGGTGACAGAGGGAGACTCTGACTCAAAAAAAAACCAAACTTCTATTTTTTTCTGTATTCTATTCATATTCATGACAATTTCTCCCACATGCCAATACCACACTTGTAGCTGCCAATCAGGTATTTCCATCTGTTTTGCCACCGTCACATAAACACATGACTAAGACAAAACATGACAGAGTCCTTCGAGGTTGATGTTCCACAGTCCCCTCACCTTCACTTGCACACCTACCTCCTGTCACCCAACTCACAGCCTCACTCACCCGGTCTTCTTTCTCATCACCGAAAGCCAGTTACAGCAGCCTCTGGCTTTCTCTTCGAAATACTGCCTTTATTTCCTTTTTTCATCAGCCCTCAACACCTCCCTTCTGCATCTGCAGAGCAGCCCACCCACTGATCCGTTTGCCTCTACACCAGCAGTCCGCAGTCTTTTTGGCATCAGGGACTGGTTTCATGGAAGGCAATCATTCCAGACCGGGGGAAGGGGATGGTTTGGGGATGATTCAAACACATTACATCTATTGTGTACTTTATTTCTATTACTGGCACACTGTTATATATAATGAAATAATTATACAACTCACCATAATAAAAAGAGGCCCGGGTGAAAGTGGTAAATAAAATAATGGGCAGGCCACATGTGGACTAAAATAAGTGTTGGATCCTGACTTAAAGCCTGCCACCAGATGATGGGGTTCTGATATGAGTCTGCAAGCAATTGATTTACTATGGTCTCTGTGCAGTCAAACCTCACGGCTAATGTTAATCTGTATTTGTAACCACTACCCAGCACCAGCATCACCGCCTCAGCTCCACTTCAGATTACCAGGCATTTGAGTCTCATAAGGAACATGCAATCTAGATCCCTCGCATGCACAGTTCACAATAGGCTTCACATTCCTGTGAGAATCTAATGCTAATCTGAAAGAAGGCAGAGCTCAGGTAGCAATGCAAGCGATGGGGAGAGGCTGTAAACACAGAAGGCTTTGCTTGCTCGCCCACCACTTACCTCCTGCTGTGCAGTCTGGTTCTTAACAGGCCACAGACACCTGCCAGTCTGTGGTCCGGGGGATGGGCACCCCTGCTCTACGTGGTCCAGGAACTGAGCCAGACACCAGAAGAAGACTATGGAATTACCAGACACGGATCCTGCACTGAGTAAGACACACAACTGACAAAATGAGACTAAGATCACTTAAAGGTTGGAGAAGGTGCTGGGGGAGAGAAGGGTCGCGGAAGGAAGGCACCAGGTGGAGCAGGAGAGCTGGGAGGCTCCTGGTGGAGACACGCGGTTGGAGTTAAACAAGGAAGACTCACACGTGGTGAAATGTGAGAAGGGGGCGTGTTTCGGCTACGGGGTGCCATAAATGAGGGGGACACACAGGATCAGCTCGTAACTGGAGGGACCATGGACAACTGAAGGACATCATGGCAGGCAGTCTGGAGCAGGGTGAAGGAAGGCAGACGCCACTGTCAGAACCGGAACTTCTTTTTAGGAGATGGCATCGCTCCATCACCCGGATGGAGTGCGGTGCTGCAATCACGGCTCACTGCAGCCTCAACCTCCTAGGCTCAGGCAAGCCTCTCATCTCAGCCTCTCGAGTAGCTGAGACTAAGGCGTGCACTGCCAAGCTCAGCTCGAATTCATAACGTAGTGGAGATGCACCCAGGGTGTCTGAGGTTGGGGAGCTAAATCTCCCTGTAGTGGATGATTAATCTAGCATTTTGACAACATGTTGACAACACTGTATGAAGTAGGTCAGTTGAGAACTGGGGGTGGGAGACCAGTTGAGCTGCTCCAACAGTTCAAAGAGAGGTTCAAAAAAAGACTTGAACTCAAATTTTACAAACAGGATGACTGGGGGAAAGTCGGTCGGACTTTGGGAGCAGAGGGAGGAAACCCCGAGGACGAGGCCAGTGCAACCTAGGTGGACTGTTAATTTCAAGACTCTCACATGCATGAAATCTCATGATGATTTTCCCAGTCATTAAAAAGTGAAAAAATCGTTCTGAGATTGTGCGCCATATAAAAACAGGCAGTTTAGCCCTCAAGCATCGCTTGCTGACCCTTGTGCTGTAATTCTTTGTGCTTAACAAAACATCTTTTTTCTAGCAATTACTCATTAAATATTTGACCACCGATGTGGGGAGAGGTCTTGATGAGTGTCCTTCAGTTAATATTATCATCTTGTACTTGATAGGGAAAAATTTCCTTTCCACCACCACCAATAAATAAGCTCTTGAAATGTTCAAGTAGGAAGTCCCGACTCCCAAGGGGAGGCTGCATTGGATCCGACACTAGGTTTTAATGGTTTAATGATTCTGTTGGTTTGTCTGCCATTAGAAAATGACTGTGTAAAAGGTATATAGTTAGTCACCATGGTGATATACAAGGAAGGAACAGCACTAGAGTCGGGAGTCTCCATTTAAAAGTCAAATGAAGTTTTATTTAAGGAATTAATTATAATTTTACTCAACTTCCAAAACCTTGGAAATGAGTTTTTCCTTTCTCAATTATATGTATATAGTGCTTAGGAACAGATGAGCAAATACACACTTTCTTGTATTTTATAAGACATTTTAACTCACTCTGAAGGGGCACTGCTACAAGTCAAGGCTCTCTGGAAATCCACCAGTTCACAATTATCACAACACTTAATGCAGTATCTCATTTTTATTTGATTTGATTGACTGGTTGATTTTTGAGTCAGAGTCTCACTCTGTTGCCCAGGTTGGGGTACAGTGGCACAATCACTCGACCACCTGAGCTCAGGCGATTCTTTAGTAGCTGAGACCACAGGCATGCGCTATCACGCTCAGTCAATTTTTTGTACAGATGAGGCCTCGCTATGTTACCCAGAAAGGTCTCAAATTTGGGGGCTCAAGTGATCCTCCCACCTTAGCCTCCCAAAGTGCTGGGCTCATAGGCGTGACCCACTGCACCCGGCCAATATCTCATTTTTACCAAACAAATAATGTCTAGAATGTCATTTTACTATAGAGCTTTCCAGTTTTGAGAAAAAAAGAGAAAATGTCATTTCAGATCAGGTTCACAAATTTCCAAAGACATAACAGGAACATGATAGGAACACCTACCTCAGCAGCACTGAAGATGTATTATAGGTTATCAAACAAGCAACAGCAGCAGCACACGGAATACAGCTTTTATATCATTTTTCAGCCTTTTTTTTTTAAGAAAAGGCCACTTAAAACATCAAGTTTTGTGTGTGTGTGTTTTTTAATTTTGTACATAGCCATATCTTTTTCTACTACAGAAATCTCAGAACACTTCTGTAGTAATTCCAGCCACAACAGAGATCTATCAGTTTCACAGCTGGTGGCACAGGTCAGTGGCGAGGGCCTTAGAAGAGAGAATTTCAGCATCCTGGTGCCCATCAATATGACAGATTAGGCTACGGCTCAGGATAAGTGATCCCAGAGAAAGGCTTTCTCCCGACTCTTCTCAACCAGAAGGATGGACTCTGAGCTCCAACTCACCACGTCCGTGGTTCTGGCTTCCTCATCCCCGTACTTAAGTATTTGACTTGACATACTGCACATGCTTTATTTTTTCAATACCAGTATCCCTTAAACTTGCACCCGATTCATCTGTGATCCTGAAGTATCAATGGCAACCCAGGAACTGGTAAAGGGCCTTCAAATCTCAACTCCTCTCTTGTCCTGCCCCCCCTTTTTTAGTTGGGGTCTCACTCTGTCATCCAGGCTGGAATGCAGTGGCACAATCATGGCTCACTGCAGCCTTGACCTCCTGGGCTCAGGTGATCATTCCATCTCAGCCTCCCAAGTAGCTGGAGCTACAGGCAAGAGCCACCAGGTGCAGCTAATTTTATTTTTTGTAGAGACGAGGTCTTGCTATGTTGCCTAGGCTGGTCTCAAGCAATCCTCCCGTCTCGGCCTCCCAAAGTGCTGGGATTACCGGTGTGAGTCACCACTCCTAGTCATTCTCCCTGCTTTTAAAAAATGTCATGCTCCCATATTTTGGGTTATTTTCTCCCTTCAGCTGTCTACCTATGCCCTGTTCTATCTCTGCTTCCATCTTCGGGTGTGCAACTGCAGAACTAATGGTACCAAAGAGGAAAAATGTTGTTAGGCCACCAGGAAAGACAAAGAATCTTTTCTAAAGGTACCAACTATGAATGAGGTGCTCCATATATGATCCCATCCAATCCTCACACCAACCTGATAAGGTACTGTGACCCCTATTTTTCAGAAGAGAAGACCGGCTCTGAGAGGCTAAGGAAATCTGCCAAAGGTTCGGGTGACCAACTCTCTACAACACGGAGAGGCTCCTGGTACGTGGGAGTCCAGTCTTAAAAGCTGGACAGTCTGGGGCAAGTTGGTCACTCTGCTAAGGACACACAGCCCATCCTACCCTTTCACAGGCTCAGATTCAAGCCCAGGTTAGTCAGGCTCCAAAGCCCAAGCACCGGCTCCCAGACTCCTGCTTCTCGCAAGTAAACCCTTGCAAACTTCAAAGTCTCATGACTTCCCTCCCCACAGGCTTCTAACCTAATTCTGGTGAACACATTCTGCCGCCTTTTACTCTGCCTTTTTCTCCGCATGTACCCAAACCTTTCTTACCTCCCTAAAACAGTGTACCCAAAGGCTACCACTGGCAGCTCGTATGGGACGATGGAATATTGAAGTGAAGAGTTAAAGGACAAAAGTGCCTGCAGAACAGCTGATTTCTTCCAACCCAGCTTATTTCTCCTTTACCATCTTAGCAGTAAAACCCCTTGGGGTGGGAGGGGTGGTGAATAAGAAACTGAAAACAAGCCGGGCTCGGTGGCTCAGCCTGTAATCCCGCGCCTTTGGGAGGCTGAGGTGAGTGGATTGCCTGAGCCTGCGGGTTCGAGACCCGCCTGGGCAGCGAGACCTCATCTCTACAATAAATAAAAAAATCAGCCGGGCATGGTAGCGCATGCCTGTAATTCCAGCTACTTGGAAGGCTGAGGCGGAAGGATCACCGGAGCCCAGCAGGCAAAGCTGCAGTGGCTGGGAGCGGCCACTGCACTCGTCTGGGCGACTGAGTGAGACTCCAACTCAAAAAAAAAAAAAAAAAAGAAACTGAAAAACAGACCAGGCTCAGTGGCTCAGCCTGTAATCTCAGCACTTAGGGAGGCCAAGGCGAGTGGACTGCCTGACCCCGTAGGTTCAAGACCAGCCTGGGCAACTTGGCAAGACCTCGTCTCTACAATAAATAAAAAATTAGCTGGGCGTGGCAGTATGCACCTGTAGTTCCAGCTCCTTGGAAGGCTGAGGCGGAAGGATCACCAGAGCCTGGCAGGTCAATGCTGGGGTGGCCATGAGCGTGCCACTGAACTCCAGCCTGGGCAACGGGGTGAGACCCCATCTCAAAACAGAAACAAAAACAAAACAAAAAGAAACTGAAAAATAAATTGTTCTTACCTCAAAGATATGAGGACAGAAATGAAAGCAGCAAGCCTGTTTTGCCATCCCCACTAGGGGACAGAGATAAAGATAAACTCTATTTTATTTATTTATGCATTTTTTAAAATACTCATGCCAGTGCAGAGAATGAACACCAATTCAAAGCAAACAGTAAAAGCAGTTAGTATGAGGAAGGCAGGGTAGTTCTACCCACATTGTAAGGGGTGGTATCAGCAGGTGGCATCTAGCGGTGGCTTGTAATGAAAGTGTGTCTGAGGTTCGCAGCGTCAGGAGGCCTCAGCTTTGTCACTGACTCTCATTCTCCAGTATTCCACGGCAATCCCTCACAACATCAGACCTGGCCTGGGGCCTCCTCAACTTTCTCCACTATTAACACAGTGTCATCGTGCCCCCCACCCCCCAATTTCAGGAGCCATCAATAATGACTTAAAGAAAGAAAAATCGGGAGAGAGGGTCTGAGGCAACAAGAAGAAAGATGCTTTTGGTAACCCAAACTACCATGCACAAAACTATCACACAGAGACTGTTTCTGCAGGAAATAGATTATTCTTGGCTTTTCTTTTGATTTATTTTGCAGAGACGAGGTCTCGCCCTATTTCCAAAGCTGTTTTCCAACTCCTGGGCTCAAGCGATCCTACCCACCTCAGCCTCCCAAAGTGCTCTGGGATTAGAGATGTTTCTAGACAAATCAAAGTCACACAAACTACCACAGCAAAACTGCATGCAAGAGAATGCCTACGCACTTCCCCAAAGGCAGTGGGCTTTACTTCCACAATACCTAGAGCAGGGCTCGAATGAACGTTGAACATACGTGGGTTACGTGGATTTCCCACGGTTGGAAAACGTCAGTTTTCCCTTCGGCCACGTTTCACTGATTCCCAGAAGGTAAGACGCAGCCCATGCGTGAGTCGGCAGACACCCCTGCGCTCCTGAACTCCAAGTGTGGTCCACGGGCGAGCTGCATCTGCCACACCTGGGAGTTTACCCAACCACAACCTGCGCTTTTAAAGACAAGATGCCCCGGCGAACCGCCGCACGCTGAAGTTGGAGAAACGCGGCCTTACAAGTTTGCTGCGCACAGATCCTTCCCGACCTCCCCATCGGCGTGGGAAAAACACGGAGCGCACGCTGCGCCCGGGCGCGGGGCCGGGACACGCGTCCAGCCGGGGTGCCCTCCTCCCGGACAGGCCCCCGCCCGCTCACCTTGATGCGCTCGCCGTCGATCTCCACCGCTCGCTCTCGGAAGTCCACCCCGATGGTGGCCTCCGTGCGGTCGGGGAAGCGGCCGGCGCAGAAGCGGTAGGTCAGGCACGTCTTGCCCACGTTGGAGTCGCCGATCACGATGATCTTGAAGATGCGGGAGCGCGCGGGAGGCAGAGTCCCCGAGGCCCCCGACCCCGCGCCGCCGGCCGAGAAGCTCGCCTCCAGCGACGACTCCAGCTCCGAAGCCA
>NW_007253019.1:119018-126044 GCF_000164805.1 Carlito syrichta
TTTTTATGATTTATTGTAGAGAAGAGGTCTCGCTGCCCAGGTGGGTATCGAACCCGCGGGCTCAGGCCATCCACTCCCCTCAGCCTCCCAAAGGCGCGGGATGACAGGCTGAGCCACCGAGCCCGGCTTGACCCGGGAGTTGTTACGGGATGCCTCTGGATGGCAAGAGAACCCATTGGGTCCTATATTAGCCATTAGCCTTAGTCATGTCTTACATATGTCTTGTATACCCGTTAGCCCTTGTTGCATACGGGGGGAGGGGTGCCCCCAAAAAGGTATACTCTTTTTAAGTATGACGTTTGCTCAAAAGTTGGCATTAAATCAAATGAATGCTAGCATCACCATGCAACAGGCAGGACAAAGAAAATGGAAATACGGTTGACCAATGTCACACTACACATTGTTACCATAACTCCATTCAACTTTGAAAAGTAATTCATAAAGCCGGGCTCGGTGGCTCAGCCTGTCATCCCGCGCCTTTGGGAGGCTGAGTTGAGTGGATGGCCTGAGCCCGCGGGTTCGAGACCCGCCTGGGCAGCGAGACCTCATCTCTACAGTAAATCAAAAAATCAGCCGGGCGTGGTAGCGCGCGCCTGTAATTCCGGCTACTCAGAAGGCTGAGACGGAAGGATCGCCGGAGCCAGCAGGTGGAGGCTGCGGTGGCCGGGAGCGGCCACTGCACTCCAGTCTGGGCGACAGAGTGAGACTCCAACTCAGAAAAAGAAAAGTAATTCATAGATGGCAGCTCTTAAAAATGTGTATTCATTTTGTGCTTGTATGTCTTAGATACCCATAAGCCCTCATTATGTCTTTTATATGTCTACATGTCTCAGACTCATGAGCCCTAGTTAGATCTTGGGGCCTAGGTGATGATGATTTCATGATTAAATACTACTGAGTGCACTCAGGCTGTCTTTGTCTCCCTAAGGAGAATATTAATAGGTTAAACCACCCAACCCTAAAGAGTCTCCATGAATTCTGAGGCAGCATGCTATACATCGTCATACAAAAGGTCCCAAATGTGCCAACACATCGCTTTTGGTTAAAAGTTGTGTTTTGTTTTGCGGTGACAAGGCTATGGATGTGCTGGCTTGCAAAGTCAAGGACTATGGACAGAGGGACATGGTGGGCCGTAAGTAGAACGAGGGGAACAATGGAGCAGTACAAGCTCCAGGAAAGGGTATCAACTGCTTATTCCATCAGATCAATGAAAATGTAGTCAGAACAAATTAGTGAACGTGCCCATAGTTGCCAAGAACTTGTAAAACCCTTAATTAAGCCGGACTCAGTGGCTCAGCCTGTAATCCCGTGTCTTTGGGAGGCTGAGGTGAATGGATTGCCTGAGCCCGTGGGTTCGAGACCTGCCTGAGCAACTTGGCGAGACCTCATCTCTACAATAAATCAAAAAATCAGCCGGGCGTGGTAGCGCATGCCTGTAATTCCGGCTACTTGGAAGGCTGAGGTGGAAGGATCGCCGGAGCCCAGCAGGTCAAGGCTGCGGTGGCCAGGAGTGGCCACTGCACTCCAGTCTGGGCGACAGAGTGAGACTCCAACTCAAAAAAAAAACAAAACAAAAAACCCTTAATTAACATAGAGTAATTTCTGCTGCTGTAGAAAGACTTTATGTAGTCACTGATATACCAAGTTATGTTAGCCTGGAAAAAGTTCACTCACGTGGTTTGTAGAAATGGGCTGGAAAATCCTGATTACTCATCTATGAGGTTATTTCCATGAAAATCAATCACCCAGAAACTATCAGAGGGCCTTGGAATATATTACTCTACCCTACCTATCTCATTAAAAGATTTAAGGACAGAGAACAGTTGAAGGACTCAAAGCGGTGACATTGAAGGAATTTCAAAGGATGTGAACAAAGCATCAGCATAATTGCACCCTTGCTCTTTCTTTTCTGTGCTGTGGCCTTTTCAGCTCAGCTTTGAGTAACCACATCAGAAATTCTTTATTGTGTTTTTCTAAATCTTATCCATTCTTCACATCTTAGCTCAAAAGTTTCGCCTCTATAAAGCTTTTCCTCGTTACATCAGGTCAGAATGTTCTTTATTCTAACTCCAATACACAATTGGGGGAATTGCTCATTTAGTCTTTGAATACTATCTTTTCTATTTAAGCTTCATTATTATATATTGTGTCCTACCAATGAGATTATCAGCTCTTGACTACTGACTGGAAGTTCATTGTTATTTGGCAAATGGTGAATAAATAACTGAAGTCAGAAAGTTCTTGTGTAAGGATCATTAACTCCACCTGCACTTAAAAATAACTGTTGACACTTGGCGCTGTTACAAGTTTTGTATTTTCAGCTTGCAGTTTGAGGTAGTCCTCTTGTGACCGAAGCATATGCTACTCTTCTTCATTGAATAACCCCAGAACCTCCGGGATTGATAATTAGAGGAGATACTACTGTTGGGAAGAATGGATGGATTATGCTGTGCTGGAATTACAGGCACGAGCCCCAGCCAGAATCTTTATCTTAGAACTATAGAATGTGTTGAAGGCTCGCAACTTCCAAAGGGAAACTTGGACAGTAAATTGCAGTTCATTTTAGTCACTTTCAGCTCCTAGCACAGAAGCAGCCACCCATCCCCACCACTAGCCCCAAGGAGGCAGTGGTGCACATGCTCCTGGAGTGGTTTGCACACCGCTTGTAGGAGCTGGGGTTGGCAAAAAGGACCCTGTCCTCTAAACATTGAGAATCTGTGCTCTGGTTGCTAATTGTGACTTATGATCACAGAAGTGCAAAGAGGCAATAGCCATTGTTGCACTTCCTCCCATTGTTACAAGCCCCTCATCCTCTGAATGAAGTGCCTTTCAGAAGAATTAAACAGCTGGTACGCCCCACCCCCATTGATTTTTCTCTTTTTTCCCTTTTGGGAGCCAGACATATAAGCAACTGCATACATGGGAAAAATTAGAATCATGGTGCATACCCAGGGAAAGGTTGCAGGCACAGAAAAGGCTTGAGAATATCTTAAGTTTATACTTTAGGCTGCTCCTAGGCACAGATAGCCTACAACAATCAACTAAAGTAATAAAAACATTAACAAAATGGCAAACCCTACAGAAGGGGAAGAATCTGATTTCCACAGTTACCACGTTATTAAATTCTAATGTCTGATTTTCAACAACAACAAAAAAATCACAGGATATAAACAAACAGGCAAGTATGACCCATTCAAAGGGCAAAATACACCAACAGAAACTGATGCTGAGAAAGATTTGATGGTGAATCTACTAAACAAAGACCTAAAAACAATGTCTTGAAGATGCTCAAAGGACAAAAGGAAGACAAGAAAGTCAAGAAAATGATGTATGAACAAAATGGAAATGTCAATAAAGAGAAAACCTAAAAGAAACCAAAAGGAAATTCTGGAGTTGAAAGTACAATAACTGAAATGAAAAATTCACTAGAGGGATTCAAAGGCACATTTGAGCAGTCAGAATAAAGAATCAGTAAACTTGAAGATAGGATCATGGAAATTATTGAGTCAAAAGAACAGAAGAGAGATTGAAGAAAAGTGAACAGAGCCTAAGGGATCAGTAGGAGACTGTCAAGCAGGTCAACATACATATTGTGATAATTCCAGGAGGAGAGAGAGAAGGATGATGAGAATATGTGATGCCATAATACCTAACTACTACCTACATTTAATGAAAAGCACAGGTGGGCTCGGTGGCTCAGCCTGTAATCCTCCGCTTTGGGAGGCTAAAGTGAGTGGATTGCCAGAGGCCGCGGGTTCGGGACCCGCCTGGGCAACTTGACGGGACTTCATCTCTACAATAAATCAAAAAATTAGCTGGGTGTGGTAGCATGTGCCTGTAGTTCCAGCTACTTGGAAAGCTGAAGTGGAAGGATTGCCAGAGCCCAGCAGGTCGAGGCTACAGTGCCCAAGAGTGGCCACTGCACTCCAATCTGGGCGACAGAGTGAGACTCCAACTCAAAAAAAGAAAGAAAGAAAAGCACGAGTATAAACATTCAAGAAGCTCAATGAACTTCAACTGGGATGAACTCAAAGAAACCCATACTGATATACATTGTAATCAAACTATCAAAAGAATTTTTAAAGCAGCAAGAGATAGTAACTCTCCACATACAAATGATCCTCAATAAGATTATCAGCAGATTTCTTATCATGAACTTTGGAGGCCAGGAGACAATAGACTAATATATTCAAAATGGTGAAGCAAAACAAAAACTATCAACCAAGAATCACATATCTAGCAAAACTGTCTTTCAAAATTGAGATGAAAGATAAGACTTTCCAGATAAACAAAAGCTGAGGGAGTTCATTACCAGTTAGACTTGCCTTGCAGGAGATGCTAAATGGAGTCCTGCAAGTTGAAATGAAAGGACACTGGACAGTAACCCGAAACCTGTATAAAGAAATAAATATCTCAGTAAAGGTAAGTATATGGGCAATTATAAAAGCTAGTATTATTGTAACAATGGTGTATAACTTAAGAGACTCATATGTCAAAAAAAAAATTAGTCTAAAGGCTAGGATTATTGTGACTTTGGTTTTGCTGGAAAAATTCCCTGTTGAAACCAAGAACTGCCCTCCATAGTGGAGGCCAAGCTTAAACCAAAGAAAGAGGCATACCACTGCAGTTTCGTGGGTAGTCAAATGTTTGTTCAGGGGGAACTTAACAGTCTCTCAAATTAAGTAGAAAGCCAAATGTGGAATTACAATGTTGTGAAAATGTTTTCTGAGCATGTGACCACAAAGTGAGCTGTTAGATGCAGCAATCTAAGAAGCATACCAGTGCCCAGACAACTGCTGCCTGCAATATCTTTGCTTCCCTTAGGAGTGTTGACCAATTGCAGGGAACCCAAATAGTCCCCTTTCAGCAGAGAGTAAATAGATTAAGAAAGCTACCAGATGACTTGATACACCATCAGTGACCTTCCCATTCTTCCTCTCCCTTTTATTTTCATGATATAAAAGACCCAACAGGCATGCACTACTAGCTTAGAGATCTACCTTGTCTTGCTGCTGCCTAAGACTGCTGCCCAAATCAGTAGATTTGTAAATACAAAGGAGATTCTATCAGTAATCAAAAATCTCCAGACAAAGAAAAGCCCTGGACCTGGCGGCTTCACTGATTAATTCTGTTCAAACATTTAAATTACTATATCAATCCTTTCAAACTTTTCCGAAAATTAAAGATTCCAGATTCATTCTATGAGGTCAGTGTTGGCCTGATACCAAGGACAAAGACCCTTTAGGAAAATTACAGACCAACGTTCCTTATGAAAACTGATGCTTCCTCGAACATCCTCAAAAACATGCTCAGATTCTCAAAAAAGTACTAGCAAACCAAATTCAGCAGCATACTCAAATGATTTTACAGTAAGTTCTCAATGTCATTGAGGGGTCCTTGGATACTGTGACTTTGAATGAAACAATGTATAAGGAAACGAGGTTGGCTGTAGGCTAATTGATATAAACGAGAAAAGTCCCTACACATATTCCCAGTCACAAAAACATCATTAAACTTCTAAGGAAAGACTCAAAACATGTCTAATATTAAACATTGAAATAAATGTGAGCTAAAAATACATTTAAGACTTAATAAATTATAAAGAGTGGGTCCTACCACCACACTACTCAAAAACAATAATAAATGTGGTGGGCTTGATGACTTTTTTTTTTTGTCTTTCTTTCCAGCCTTCTTTTTTTTTCTTTTTTCTTTTTTAAATTTTATTTTAAAGATGTGGGGTACAATTCAGGGTTAGATATAATACAAATGTTCATTATGCAGGTACCCTTGTTAATGAGGTGTACCCTCCCTTCCCCAGGCATATTCCCACTACTGCCAATCCTGCTTCCTCTACCCCCTACAGTTTTCTACTACTGCCAATCCTTTTCTTTTCTTTGAGTTGGAGTCTCACTCTGTCGCCCAGACTGGAGTGCAGTGGCCGGTCCCAGCCACCGCAGCCTCGACCTGCTGGGCTTCTGCGATCCTTCCGCCTCAGCCTTCCGAGTAGCTGGAATTACAGGCGCGCGCTACCATGACCAGCTGATTTTTGATTTATTGTAGAGATGAGGTCTTGCCAAGTTGCCCAGGCGGGTCTTGAATCCACGGGCTCAGGCAATCCTCAGCCTCCCAAGGCGCGGGATTCCCGGCTGAGCCACCGAGCCTGGCTGCCAATCCTTTTCTTATAGTACTATGATAATTGTTCAAGGTCCACTTATGAGTGAGCACATGTGACACTCATTTCTTTGTTTCTGTGAAAGATCACTCAGTATTATAGACTCTAAGTTTATCCAGGTTGCTTGAAGTTCATGATTTTGTTCTTCTTTATGGCTGCATAATATTCCATTGTGTATATGTGCCACATTTTTTTTTCCAGTCCTCCTTTGATGGGCAGCACAGTTGGTTCCATGTTCTTGCTACTGTGAACAATGCTGCAATAAACATACACAATGGCTTCTTTTAAGCTGCATTGTTTATTGTCATATAATTGTATACTTTATGAACTTTTATTTTATAGCAATTTGTAGTCATTCATTTTCCAACCTGCTGTTTAGGAATGCAGGTGGCTGGAGTCTATGCCAGCTGCTCAGGGAGCAAGCAGGAACCAAACCTGGACAGGGCACCATTCCATCACAGAGTGCACTCACACACACACACACACCTGGGCTGGAGTGCAGTGGCATGCTCATGCTATTGTAGCCTCGATGTCCCTCCACCTCAGTCTCCTGAGTAGCTGGGACTAGAGGTATGTGGTACTACACCTGGCTAATTTTTTTATTTTTTGTAATGACGAGGTCTCACCAAGTTGCCCAGGCTGGTCTCGAACTCCTAGGCTCAAGTTATCCTCGTGCCTTGGCCTCCTAAAGTGCTGGGATTATAGGCATGAACCACCATGCTCAACCAAAAATATATAAATTTTAAGACAAAAAAGATTACTAGCCAGGCTCGGTGGCTCAGCCTGTAATCCCGCGCCTTTGGGAGGCTGAAGTGAGTGGATTGCCTGAGCCCGCGTGTTTGAGACCCGCCCGG
>NW_007253019.1:126161-135878 GCF_000164805.1 Carlito syrichta
GGTGGCCGGGAGCGGCCACTGCACTCCAGTCTGGGCAACAGAGTGAGACTCCAACTCAGAAAAAAAAAAAAAAAATTACTAGAAGAAGAAAAATCATTACCTAATGTAAAAGGTTGAATTCACCAGAGAGTTAGAATAATTCTAAACCTTTTTGTAACTAATAAAATGAACTTAAAATCCATACAGCAAAAAATGTTGGAACGACAGAAGGTAGTAAGTGCCTATGGAACTCTCTCAGTTCTTGATAGGTTAAGCAAACACCTATCAATGCATAGGGGTGGGCTTTGGGAATACAGAAACAGCCAGGCAAACTATCACCTTGATGGAAAGCCAGGGGCGGTCACAGAAAGTGGGGAGATAAGCAAATCAGCAAAAGTATAAAATGTTGGATAATAGTAAACGAATGAAGAAAATAACACAGGATGCGAGGGAAAGCCTGATAGGAAGAGATGGTTGCTTTCTGCAGGTGGTAAGGGAAGTCTTTCGTGAAGAGGCGGCATGAATTCGTTGAGGGAGCAAGTGGTGCATCCATGTGGGGGAGTGAGCTTTCAGACAAAGGAAAAACACCTGCAAAGACCCTGAGGCAGGCCAGGCGTGGCAGTTCGTACCTGTAGTCCCAGCACTTTGGGAGGCCAAGACTGAAGGATCGCTTGAGCCCAGGAGTTCAAGACCAGCCTGGGCAACAAAGTGCAACCCCCACCTCTAGAAAAAAATTTAAAAATTAGCCAGATGTGGTGGCACACAACTGTAGTCCCAGCTACTCGAGGTGCTGAGGTGGGAGGATAACCAGAGCCCAGGAGGTCGAGGCTGTTGGTAGTGGCCACTGGTGTGCCACTGCATCCCAGCCTGGGCATCAGAGTGAGACCCCAACTCAAGAAGGAAAGAAAGAAAGAAAGAAAGAAAGAATTTGGAGAGAGAGTGAATGAGTTCTCCAACTTTGTAATTAGCTTCCATGTTTTTGCTTAGGAAAAAAAATGTGAAAAGAAAAAAAGACCTTGAAGTAAAAATGAGTTTCAAATAATAAAAAAAATATGTATTTAAAATTTTAAGTCTGGGCTCGGTGGCCCAACCTGTAATCCCAGCACTTTGAGAGGCAGAGGCAAGTGGATCGCCTAAGCCCACAGGTTCGAGACCAGCCTAGGCAGCTTGATGAGATCTTGTCTCTTCAATTAAAAAAAAAATTAGTCAGGCATGGTAGCGCATGCCTGTAGTTCTGGCTACTTGGAAGACTGAGGCGGAAGGATCACTGGAGCCCAACAGATTGACACTGGGGTGGCCATGAGTATGCCATATCACCCCAGCCTGGGCGACGGAGTGAGACTCCAACTCAAAAAAAAATTTTTAATCTGTATAGAATCTATTTTTCCCCCATTTCAAGTAGAATGTAGAAACTTTACCACCATATAGGGCCACTTACCTTCTCTCCTTTATGTTATAGTTGTCATTAGTTACATCTACATATATTGGAAACTCCATTAGAAAATACTATAATTTGTGCTTTCAGCCATCAAACACATTTTAAAAACTTGAGAGAAGAGCCCACTATATTCACACAGATATTTGCCATTTTTGGTGTCTTTTCTTCATTCCTGATGTTTCAAGTTTCATTCTGGTATCATTGCCTTCTCTCTGAAGAACGTTCTTCGGCAATTCTTTTAGAACAGTTCTGCTAGCAGTGAAATGTTTCTCTTCATCTGAGAAAGACATTCTTCCACCTTAATTCCTTCATTCACTACAGTATTCTGTGTTGACAGTTATTTTCTTCCAGCACATTTGTTGTGCCACTTCCTTCTGGCTTGCATGGTTCCTGCAGAGAGATTTGCAGTCATTCAAATTATTGCCTCTGCATAGGTAATACACTCTCTTTCTCTAGCTGCTTTCAGTATGTTTTTCTTTGCTACCATTTTTCAGCATTTTCATTATGATGTGTTTGGACATACATTTATTTTTTATTTATTTATTTATTTTTTGAGTTGGAGTCTCACTCGGTCGCCCAGACTGGAGTGCAGTGGCCACTCCCGGCCACTGCAGCCTCGACCTGCTGGGCTCCGGCGATCCTTCCGCCTCAGCCTTCCGAGTAGCCGGAATTATGGGCATGCGCTACCACGCCCGGCTTATTCTTTGATTTATTGTAGAGATGAGGTCTCGCTGCCCAGGCGGGTCTCGAACCCACGGGCTCAGGCAATCCACTCACCTCAGCCTCCCAAAGGCGCGGGATTACAGGCTGAGCCACCACGCCCGGCTTGGGCATACATTTAGATGTTCATCCTGTTTAAGGTCTGTTGAACTTCTTGAATCTGTAGATTTGTCTTTTGCCAAGCTTGAGAACTTTTCATCCATTATTTATTCTAAAATTTTTAGCATCTTTTGTTATCGTCTCACAGGTTCCTGAGATTGTACTCATTGTTTTTTTCCAACCACTTTTTTCTCTCTGTTGTTCAGATTGGTAAATTTTTATTGATCTACTTTCAAGTTCATTGGCCCGGTCATGTTTACTCTGCTTTTAAGACCATCCAGTGTGTTTTTTAAAAAATTTGGCTATGGTATTTTTCAATTCTAAAATGTCCGTTCAATTCTTCTTCATATCGTCTGTATCTTTGCTGATATTTTCTATTTTTTATTGGTTTCAAAAGTGTTCGTGATTGCTTGCAGGATAATTTTTATAACAGAGTTAAGAACTTTGAAGGATCTGAGATTTTACCTTACTTACAGGTTAGCACATTAGGTAGCCACAGTTTCAAGAATAGTGGCAGAAGACACGACACTCCTGTGTCAGAGACAAAAGACAGTTCATTATCAACACCAGTAGCAGGAAGCAAGGTATCAGCATTTATCCCTGTTCCTCATTTCCAAGGAATGGCATGAGGGCCTGGCTATACCTGTACGTGTGGGTTGTTCATAAAAGAACTCTGTAGAAAATACCAGTCATGTATAAAGGACCAGCAAACCTGCCCAAGCTTGCTCTGGGGAATGACATGATTATTTTTTAATCCTGGAGAGCAAAAAAAATCTGCTCTTGGCCCCAGAAGATGACATTAGCCTATCTTCCACGAATGTTCGCTATACAAACATTCCTGAAAAGATAGTCCAGAGAAAAAGTTGTTAATGCTTTTGCCTAGAAGACATGCAGAAATGCAAGAGATTAGTGGAGAATTGTCTCCCAACACGTGGTTGCTTTAAAGCCTTCATCAGATAATTCCATCATCTGTGTTTTCTCAGAATTGGCGTATTTTTTCACCATACGAATTGAGATTTTTTTGGTTCTTTGTATGCTTACTAATTTGGGCCTATATTGTGGATATTTTGAATATTCTGTTTTGAAACTCTGGATCATGTTTACATTTCATTAAGAATGTTAGTCGGGAGCCTGACTCGGTGGCTCAGCCTGTAATCCCGCACCTTTGGGAGGCTGAGGTGAGTGGATTGCCTGAGCCCACGAGTTCGAGACCCGCCTGGGCAGTGAGACCTCATCTCTACAACAAATCAAAAAATCAGCCGGGCGTGGTGGTGCATGCCTGTAGTTCTGGCTATTTGGAAGGCTGAGGCGGAAGGATCGCCAGAGCCCAGCAGGTTGAGTCTGCGGTGGCCAGGAGCGGCCATTGCACTCCAGTCTGGGCGACAGAGTGAGACTCCAACTCAAAAAAAAAAGAGTGTTAGCCTAGCTCAGTGGCTCAACCTGTAATCCCACGCTTTGGGAGGCTGAGGTGAGTGGATTGCCTGAGCCCGCGGGTTCGAGACCCGCCTGGGCAACTTGGCGAGACCTCATCTCTACAATAAATCAAAAACTAGCCGGGCGTGGTAGCGCGCGCCTGTAGTTCCAGCTACTCAGAAGGCTGAGGCGGAAGGATCGCCGGAGCCCAGCGGGTCGAGGCTGAGGTGGCCGGGAGCGGCCACTGCCCTCCAGTCTGGGCGACAGAGTGAGACTCCAACTCAAAAAAAAAAAAAAAAGAATGTTGATATTTTTGCTTTAGCAGACAATCAACCTGGGTGGGTTCAGGCCACAAGTTCAGACTATTGTTCTGTGGTGGGAAAGGGCATAAGGGCATGAATAGCTACATCTCAAAATGGAACGTGTATTAAATTTCAGGGTTTTAAATTTAGAGAGGCCTTCCTCCTCTCCCCCAGAGGAAATTCACTCACCTTTCAAGACAATGAGTAATTTCTCTCCTGAGTCGGGGCGGGGGAGGGATTAGCAGGTCACCAGCAGCTTGGATAAAAGGTTGGCGTCTTCTACATCCAAGATTCTTCTCCTGTGATGTAACCGGCTGCACACACAGGAAACGTCTCTGGCCTTGTGGAAACTGGGTCGTGGGGAAATGACACAGGATACTGCTGCAAACGCTTTGAGTAACAAGTCATTTATGGCCCCAGACCAGGGGTCTGGTATCTTCTGCCTGTGGATGTAGATGAAATGCTGGCGGGCAAACCCACTAGCTTATGAGAAGGGCAAACATCTCAGACACGTCACGGCTTCTGGCTTAGGTAGCGAGTGGCAAGATGTGAAGGCGAAGAAGCAAGAACAGGCAAATTGTGGCCGGGCTCGGCGGCTCCGCCCGTCATCCCGCGCCTTGGGAGGCAGAGGCGAGGGGATGGCCTGAGCCCCGGGTTCGAGACCCGCCTGGGCCGCGAGACCTCCTCTCTGCAATCAATCAGAAAATCAGCCGGGCGTGGTGGCGCGCACCTGTAATTCCGGCTCCTCGGAAGGCCGAGGCGGAAGGGTCGCCGGAGCCCAGCGGGTCGAGGCGGCGGTGGCCGGGAGTGGCCGCTGCCCTCCAGTCTGGGCGACGGAGTGAGACTCCGATGCAAAAAAAAAAAAAAAAAAAAAAAAAAGAAAGCAAATCACAAAGGCAAATCACAAAGGCCCATCATGAGGTCATAGATGGACTGTCAATGTCAGTGTCAGCAATGGTGAGGAGGAAGATAAGCCACCACATGCGAAGCTCTTCTGTGACGAGGGGGAGGGACTAGGAAGACAGCAGGTGACTGTCACAAAAAAACAGAATGGATGATACCGTCACGGAAACTAGAACTCTGGAAGAAAGAGAAAAGGTCTGGAATCGGCAATGGGGAGGAAGCAGGATACTTGCCTCATCTCTAGGTCCTTTGTAAGGGGAATGAGGGACCTGGGGGGATTAAAAAAAAAGCAGCCACCAAAAAAAGAAAAAGAAAGAAACAAAATAAATACATAAATCAAACAGCCACAACTTGAGAGTATTGCGAGGGAAGTAACATTATGAGGAGATGGCTAGGTTTGGGTTAGAGTGAACAAATGAAGGAAAGGTTTAGGAAAGTTATTAAGCAGAACAGGGAAAGAGTCAAAACAGATGAAGAGGAATGGAAAGTTAGGTTAGATCAGCAAAGCAGGATGGTGTTAAAATTCCATATTGAAGCCAGGCTCGGTGGCTCAGCCTGTAATCCTGCGCCTTGAGAGGCTGAGGTGAGTGAATTGCCTGAGCTCACAGGTTCGAGACCCGCCTGGGCAACTTGGCGAGACCTCATCTCTACAATAAACCAAAAAATCAGCCGGGCGTGGTAGCGCATGCCTGTAATTCTGGCTACTCGGAAGGCTGAGGCGGAAGGATCGCCAGAGCCCAGCAGGTCGAGGCTGCGGTGGCTGGGAGCGGCCACTTACACTCTAGTCTGGGCGACAGAGTGAGACTCCAACTCAAAAACAAACAAAAAATCGGTGGCTCAGCCTGTAATCCTGCACCTTTGGGAGGCTGAGGTGACTGGATTGCCTGAGCCTGCAGATGTGAGACCAGCCTGGGCAACCTGGTGAGACCTCATCTCTACAATAAATCACAAAAATTAGCCGGGCGTGATGGCATGCATCTGTAGTTCCAGCAACTTGGAAGGTTATGGCAGAAGCATCGCCTGAGCCCAGCAGGTCAAGGTTATGGTGGCCATGAGCGTGCCACTGCACTCCAGCGTGCATGACAGAGTGGGACTCCAACTCAAAACAACAACAACAAAACCCAAAAACGAACAAACAAAAAAAACCAAAACAAAACAAAAAAAATCTTTATTGTGGCCCATTGGGGTAGCTCATACCTGTAATCTCAGCACTTTGGGAGGTAGAGGAGAGAGGGCTATCTGAACTCAAGGGTTCAAGACCAGCCTGGGCAACTTGGTGAGACTTGTCTCTACAACAAATCAAAAAATTAGCCAGGTGTGGTGGCGTGTGCCTGTAGTTACAGCTACTTGGAAGACTGAGGTGGAAGGATCACCTGAGCCCAGCAAGTTGAGGCTGCAATAGCCATGAGCATCTAGTGCACTCCAGCCTGGGTGACAGTTAGACTCTGACTCAGAAAAAAAAAATCTACATAATGGACTTGACCAAGTAAGAGGCAAATAGGCATATGAGACATGATGTGGCTTTTTTCAATTTTTTTTTTTTTTTTAGTCGGAGTCTCACTCTGTCACCCAGGCTAGAGTGCCATGGCACGCTCCCGGCCACCACAGCCTCGACCTGCTAGGGTCCAGCGATCCTTCTACCTGACCCTTTCGAGTAGCCGGAACTACAGGTGCACACTACCACGCCTGGCTAATTTTTGATTTATTGTAGAGATGAGGTCTCACCTAGTTGCCTGAGCCGATCTCGAACCTGCAGGCTTAAACAATCCACTCACTTTGGCCTCCCAAAGTGCTGGGATTACAGGCTGAGCCACCAAACCCAGACTTTTCCTAATTTTTTTAAGGATGGGCTCATTATAACCCCTTGGGAGTGTCCTCTTAGGCAGTTTATGGAGGTGAAGCAGGTGGATGCTGTGATTTGGGAGAGGGGAGGGGAAGTGGACTTACCAGGAGCACACTGAATCCATTTGGGGCAGGGCATGGTGGATCATGCCTGTAAAAAAGCACTTTGGGAAGCCCAGGCAGGAGGACTGCTTGAGATCAGGAGTTCAAGACCAGCCTGGACAGCATAATAAGACCTCATCTCTACAAAAAAAAAAAAATTGCTGGGAATGGTGGTATGTGTCTGAGTAGTCCCTACATGGGAGGCTGAGGTAGAAGGATCACCTGAGCCCAGGAGGTGGAGGCTGTGGTGAAACGTGATCATGCCACTGCACTCCAGCCTGGGCAACAGAGTAAGATCCTGACTCAAATTCAAATAAATAAATAAACATAAAACCCAGTTGGGCTTGTGCTGAGAGAAGCTCTGGGTATGTCTTTTAAACCCAGGAACCAGTCGGACTCGGTGGCTCAGCCTGTAATCCCACGCCTTTGGGAGGCTGATGTGTGTGGATTGCCTGAGCCCGCGGGTTCGAGACCCACCTGGGCAGCAAGACATCATCTCTACAATAAATAAAAAAAAAATCAGCCGGGCGCGGTCGCGCATGCCTGTAATTCCGGCTACTCGGAAGGCTGAGGCGGAAGGACCACCAGAGCCCAGCAGGTCGAGGCTGTGGTGGCCGAGAGCGGTCACTGCACTCCAGTCTGGGCGATAGAGTGAGACTCCAATTCAAAAACAACAACAACAAAAAAAAAACCCAGGAACCCTGGACTCCCAGGGGCTCTCTTTATAGTCTGAATTTTTGATACTGCTGCCACTGGACAATCTTCCAGAAGCTTGAAAATCCTGCTACGTCTGGGACATAGTGACGTAAATGCCTGCCTGGAAAACCCAAGAAAGGCAGCATCGTTTTGGCCTCTCTTCAGACTTCACCGCACCAGAGGTGACTTACTTGAACACATTATCTGAAATGATATTTCCCCGGTCACGCTCTCTCTTCTTACTATGCGTATGCACCCCACCTCCTTGGTACTCATCTCCACCTGTCATAAATTTCTCTGTTGAGTATTTCTTCTCAGTTGAATGGAAAGACCTTGAGAACAGATTTTTACTACTCATTTTCAGGATCCAGAATAGCACCTGGTATATTGCACACAATAAATATTTAAAGAGCGAATAAATGGATAGATAAACTGAAGCATATTAAGACCATGAAGCAAGTTCAGTAACGTGGCCAGTTACAAAATCAGCTAGTCTGAAATTAATGGAGTTTTTATGTACCAGCAAGAGCCATTAGAAAAGTATAGAAAAATGTTACCTGTATTAATTGCAATAAAAAATATAAAATATCCGGGCGTAAACTAAATGAAAACGAAGTAACACTCACGTTTCACTAGCAGAAGAACTGAATGCATGCAGAAGGGCCCCACACTGCCGGATGGAAGGTACAGTATTTTTTTGATCAGGCAGTTTCCCTCCACGTTAGTCTACACATTGAACACAATAGCAATCCAAATTCCAGTGGAATTTTTCGAGCAAAAGGAGAGGCAAAATTAGGCAAAATGAGTTTACATTTTACCACAAAGAATAAATAAATAAGTAAATTTAGAATAGCCAATCATATTTTGAAGAAGGGCATTGATAAAGGACCTTGCTCCAGCAGACACAAAAATATACAGAAAAAGACCGATGGGTGGCACGTGTCAAAAAACTTTTGAGGACAACTGCTTCAAGTCCCCTCCCATGGTGGGAGCTTTTCTGTCCTCTCAGTAAATTCTGCCTTCTAAAACAAAAAACAACCAAAAAAAGATTTTTGGAAAAAAAATGTACACGCCCTTTGCTCAGCCATTTCACGTCTAGAAAATTTCCCTGTGAAACAACCAACAGGGCAGAGCTGTTTATTGAAGCATTACCTGTAATGCCAAAACAATGAAAACTTCCAATCACTGGCAAGTAGAGGGTGGCTTCAACACATTTCTGTGGAACACCATGGAACTCTTGCAAATGAAGCTGCAGAATTACATCAGTTGATATTGGAAGGTGCTCATTATATATATATATATATATATATATATGTGTGTGTGTGTGTGTGTGTGTGTGTGTGTGTGTGTATATATATATATATATATATATATATATATAGAGAGAGAGAGAGAGAGAGAGAGAGAGAGAGAGAGTGTGTGTGTGTGTGTGTGTGTGTGTCTGAGGTAATTACAAAATAGTGTGTCTGGTAGTCTCCCCATTTTTGTAAAATAAAAAATTTACATATGTATGCAAAGGAAAAAAACCTGGATGGAAGATTATACATCAAAATTTTAACAGCAGTTCTGGATTTGTGTAACTGAAAAAAAAAAGTTTTCCCCCCAAATGGGATGGCAGTTAAGCTCTTCACTGCTGCCACCTGGTGACTACCAAGGAGAGGTTTCTTGTTTCTTTTCTACCACCTTAAGTAATAATGCACATAACATCATAATTATATAGTTATACAGAAATCATTAATATCACCTAGTGCCCATCCATCATAAAGGGCAGAAAGTTTTTTTGTTTTTTTTCCCCAGTCACCGGCCTTTTAATGGCTACGTCAAGAAAGTGTACATGTTAGTCAGAATTATCTGGAAAAACAGAACCAATAGGCTATGGATAGGTAGGTAGGTTGATAGATGAGAGATTAATTTTTTTTTAATTTAATTTATTTTTTTATCTTAAAGATGTAGGACACCCGGGCTTGGTGGCTCAGCCTGTAATCCCGCACCTTTGGGAGGCTGAGGTGAGTGAATTGCCTGAGTCCGCGAGTTCGAGACCCGCCTGGGCAGCGAGACCTCCTCTCTACAATAAAAATAAAAAATTAGCCGGGCGTGGTAGCGCACACCAGTAATTCCGGCTACTCGGAAGGCTGAGGCGGAAGGATCACCGGAAGCTGGTCGAGGCTGCGGTGGCCGGGAGCAGCCACTGCACTCCAGTCCGGGCGACAGAGTGAGACTCCT